>NW_027365495.1:0-109855 GCF_046119375.1 Phyllobates terribilis
ACTGACTGAATGAAAGGAGCTGGCATCTCACTCTCTTTGAATCTTCTTTATCATGCTAGGATTAACAGGAAAAAGCAAAACATTTCAGAATTGCACCTTGCAATGTGGAGATATTACTGTTTGTGCATTTACAATATTCATTGATTTTTGCCATTGAAAAACATCCAGAAATGTTTGAAGCTACTGACTGAATGAAAGGAGCTGGCATCTCACTCTCTTTGAATCTTCTTTATCATGCTAGGATTAGCAGGAAAAAGCAAAAAATTTTAGAATTGCACCTTGCAATGTGGAGATATTACTGTTTGTGCATTTACAATATTCATTGATTTTTGCCATTGAAAAACATGTTTTTCATATACCAGAAATGTTTGAAGCTACTGACTGAATGAAAGGAGCTGGCATCTCACTCTCTTTGAATCTTCTTTATCATGCTAGGATTAGCAGGAAAAAGCAAAAAATTTCAGAATTCCACCTTGCAATGTGGAGATATTACTGTTTGTGCATTTACAATATTCATTGATTTTTGCCATTGAAAAACATGTTTTTCATATACCAGAAATGTTTGAAGCAACTGACTGAATGAAAGGAGCTGGCATCTCACTCTCTTTGAAACTTCTTTATCATGCTAGGATTAACAGGAAAAAGCAAAAAATTTCAGAATTGCACCTTGCAATGTGGAGATATTACTGTTTGTGCATTTACAATATTCATTGATTTTTGTCATTGAAAAACGTCCAGAAATGTTTGAAGCTACTGACTGAATGAAAGGAGCTGGCATCTCACTCTCTTTGAATCTTCTTTATCATGCTAGGATTAACAGGAAAAAGCAAAAAATTTCAGAATTGCACCTTGCAATGTGGAGATATTACTGTTTGTGCATTTACAATATTCATTGATTTTTGCCATTGAAAAACGTCCAGAAATGTTTGAAGCTACTGACTGAATGAAAGGAGCTGGCATCTCACTCTCTTTGAATCTTCTTTATCATGCTAGGATTAGCAGGAAAAAGCAAAAAATTTCAGAATTGCACCTTGC
Organism: Phyllobates terribilis; assembly: GCF_046119375.1. NCBI lineage: Eukaryota > Metazoa > Chordata > Amphibia > Anura > Dendrobatidae > Phyllobates > Phyllobates terribilis. The sequence goes on from NW_027365495.1 coordinate 1,036, forward strand.
AATGTGGAAATATTACTGTTTGTGCATTTACAATATTCATTGATTTTTGCCATTGAAAAACATGTTTTTCATATACCAGAAATGTTTGAAGCTACTGACTGAATGAAAGGAGCTGGCATCTCACTCTCTTTGAATCTTCTTTATCATGCTAGGATTAGCAGGAAAAAGCAAAAAATTTCAGAATTGCACCTTGCAATGTGGAGATATTACTGTTTGTGCATTTACAATATTCATTGATTTTTGCCATTGAAAAACGTCCAGAAATGTTTGAAGCTACTGACTGAATGAAAGGAGCTGGCATCTCACTCTCTTTGAATCTTATCATGCTAGGATTAGCAGGAAAAAGCAAAAAATTTCAGAATTGCACCTTGCAATGTGGAGATATTACTGTTTGTGCATTTACAATATTCATTGATTTTTGCCATTGAAAAACATGTTTTTCATATACCAGAAATGTTTGAAGCTACTGACTGAATGAAAGGAGCTGGCATCTCACTCTCTTTGAATCTTCTTTATCATGCTAGGATTAGCAGGAAAAAGCAAAAAATTTCAGAATTGCACCTTGCAATGTGGAGATATTACTGTTTGTGCATTTACAATATTCATTGATTTTTGCCATTGAAAAACATGTTATTCATATACCAGAAATGTTTGAAGCTACTGACTGAATGAAAGGAGCTGGCATCTCACTCTCTTTGAATCTTCTTTATCATGCTAGGATTAACAGGAAAAAGCAAAAAATTTCAGAATTGCACCTTGCAATGTGGAGATATTACTGTTTGTGCATTTACAATATTCATTGATTTTTGCCATTGAAAAACGTCCAGAAATGTTTGAAGCTACTGACTGAATGAAAGGAGCTGGCATCTCACTCTCTTTGAATCTTCTTTATCATGCTAGGATTAGCAGGAAAAAGCAAAAAATTTCAGAATTGCACCTTGCAATGTGGAGATATTACTGTTTGTGCATTTACAATATTCATTGATTTTTGCCATTGAAAAACATGTTTTTCATATACCAGAAATGTTTGAAGCTACTGACTGAATGAAAGGAGCTGGCATCTCACTCTCTTTGAATCTTCTTTATCATGCTAGGATTAGCAGGAAAAAGCAAAAAATTTCAGAATTGCACCTTGCAATGTGGAGATATTACTGTTTGTGCATTTACAATATTCATTGATTTTTGCCATTGAAAAACATGTTTTTCATATACCAGAAATGTTTGAAGCTACTGACTGAATGAAAGGAGCTGGCATCTCACTCTCTTTGAATCTTCTTTATCATGCTAGGATTAACAGGAAAAAGCAAAAAATTTCAGAATTGCACCTTGCAATGTGGAGATATTACTGTTTGTGCATTTACAATATTCATTGATTTTTGCCATTGAAAAACGTCCAGAAATGTTTGAAGCTACTGACTGAATGAAAGGAGCTGGCATCTCACTCTCTTTGAATCTTCTTTATCATGCTAGGATTAGCAGGAAAAAGCAAAAAATTTCAGAATTGCACCTTGCAATGTGGAGATATTACTGTTTGTGCATTTACAATATTCATTGATTTTTGCCATTGAAAAACATGTTTTTCATATACCAGAAATGTTTGAAGCTACTGACTGAATGAAAGGAGCTGGCATCTCACTCTCTTTGAATCTTCTTTATCATGCTAGGATTAGCAGGAAAAAGCAAAAAATTTCAGAATTGCACCTTGCAATGTGGAGATATTACTGTTTGTGCATTTACAATATTCATTGATTTTTGCCATTGAAAAACATCCAGAAATGTTTGAAGCTACTGACTGAATGAAAGGAGCTGGCATCTCACTCTCTTTGAATCTTCTTTATCATGCTAGGATTAGCAGGAAAAAGCAAAAAATTTCAGAATTGCACCTTGCAATGTGGAGATATTACTGTTTGTGCATTTACAATATTCATTGATTTTTTCCATTGAAAAACATGTTTTTCATATACCAGAAATGTTTGAAGCTACTGACTGAATGAAAGGAGCTGGCATCTCACTCTCTTTGAATCTTCTTTATCATGCTAGGATTAGCAGGAAAAAGCAAAAAATTTCAGAATTCCACCTTGCAATGTGGAGATATTACTGTTTGTGCATTTACAATATTCATTGATTTTTGCCATTGAAAAACATGTTTTTCATATACCAGAAATGTTTGAAGCTACTGACTGAATGAAAGGAGCTGGCATCTCACTCTCTTTGAATCTTCTTTATCATGCTAGGATTAACAGGAAAAAGAAAAAAAATTTCAGAATTGCACCTTGCAATGTGGAGATATTACTGTTTGTGCATTTACAATATTCATTGATTTTTGCCATTGAAAAACGTCCAGAAATGTTTGAAGCTACTGACTGAATGAAAGGAGCTGGCATCTCACTCTCTTTGAATCTTCTTTATCATGCTAGGATTAGCAGGAAAAAGCAAAAAATTTCAGAATTGCACCTTGCAATGTGGAGATATTACTGTTTGTGCATTTACAATATTCATTGATTTTTGCCATTGAAAAACATGTTTTTCATATACCAGAAATGTTTGAAGCTACTGACTGAATGAAAGGAGCTGGCATCTCACTCTCTTTGAATCTTCTTTATCCTGCTAGGATTAGCAGGAAAAAGCAAAAAATTTCAGAATTGCACCTTGCAATGTGGAGATATTACTGTTTGTGCATTTACAATATTCATTGATTTTTGCCATTGAAAAACATGTTTTTCATATACCAGAAATGTTTGAAGCTACTGACTGAATGAAAGGAGCTGGCATCTCACTCTCTTTGAATCTTCTTTATCATGCTAGGATTAGCAGGAAAAAGCAAAAAATTTCAGAATTGCACCTTGCAATGTGGAGATATTACTGTTTGTGCATTTACAATATTCATTGATTTTTGCCATTGAAAAACATGTTTTTCATATACCAGAAATGTTTGAAGCTACTGACTGAATGAAAGGAGCTGGCATCTCACTCTCTTTGAATCTTCTTTATCATGCTAGGATTAGCAGGAAAAAGCAAAAAATTTCAGAATTGCACCTTGCAATGTGGAGATATTACTGTTTGTGCATTTACAATATTCATTGATTTTTGCCATTGAAAAACATGTTTTTCATATACCAGAAATGTTTGAAGCTACTGACTGAATGAAAGGAGCTGGTATCTCACTCTCTTTGAATCTTCTTTATCATGCTAGGATTAGCAGGAAAAAGCAAAAAATTTCAGAATTGCACCTTGCAATGTGGAGATATTACTGTTTGTGCATTTACAATATTCATTGATTTTTGCCATTGAAAAACATGTTTTTCATATACCAGAAATGTTTGAAGCTACTGACTGAATGAAAGGAGCTGGCATCTCACTCTCTTTGAATCTTCTTTATCATGCTAGGATTAACAGGAAAAACCAAAAAATTTCAGAATTGCACCTTGCAATGTGGAGATATTACTGTTTGTGCATTTACAATATTCATTGATTTTTGCCATTGAAAAACGTCCAGAAATGTTTGAAGCTACTGACTGAATGAAAGGAGCTGGCATCTCACTCTCTTTGAATCTTCTTTATCATGCTAGGATTAGCAGGAAAAAGCAAAAAATTTCAGAATTGCACCTTGCAATGTGGAGATATTACTGTTTGTGCATTTACAATATTCATTGATTTTTGCCATTGAAAAACATGTTTTTCATATACCAGAAATGTTTGAAGCTACTGACTGAATGAAAGGAGCTGGCATCTCACTCTCTTTGAATCTTCTTTATCATGCTAGGATTAGCAGGAAAAAGCAAAAAATTTCAGAATTGCACCTTGCAATGTGGAGATATTACTGTTTGTGCATTTACAATATTCATTGATTTTTGCCATTGAAAAACATGTTTTTCATATACCAGAAATGTTTGAAGCTACTGACTGAATGAAAGGAGCTGGCATCTCACTCTCTTTGAATCTTCTTTATCCTGCTAAGGATTAGCAGGAAAAAGCAAAAAATTTCAGAATTGCACCTTGCAATGTGGAGATATTACTGTTTGTGCATTTACAATATTCATTGATTTTTGCCATTGAAAAACGTCCAGAAATGTTTGAAGCTACTGACTGAATGAAAGGAGCTGGCATCTCACTCTCTTTGAATCTTCTTTATCATGCTAGGATTAGCAGGAAAAAGCAAAAAATTTCAGAATTGCACCTTGCAATGTGGAGATATTACTGTTTGTGCATTTACAATGTTCATTGATTTTTGCCATTGAAAAACGTCCAGAAATGTTTGAAGCTACTGACTGAATGAAAGGAGCTGGCATCTCACTCTCTTTGAATCTTCTTTATCATGCTAGGATTAACAGGAAAAAGCAAAACATTTCAGAATTGCACCTTGCAATGTGGAGATATTACTGTTTGTGCATTTACAATATTCATTGATTTTTGCCATTGAAAAACATCCAGAAATGTTTGAAGCTACTGACTGAATGAAAGGAGCTGGCATCTCACTCTCTTTGAATCTTCTTTATCATGCTAGGATTAGCAGGAAAAAGCAAAAAATTTTAGAATTGCACCTTGCAATGTGGAGATATTACTGTTTGTGCATTTACAATATTCATTGATTTTTGCCATTGAAAAACATGTTTTTCATATACCAGAAATGTTTGAAGCTACTGACTGAATGAAAGGAGCTGGCATCTCACTCTCTTTGAATCTTCTTTATCATGCTAGGATTAGCAGGAAAAAGCAAAAAATTTCAGAATTCCACCTTGCAATGTGGAGATATTACTGTTTGTGCATTTACAATATTCATTGATTTTTGCCATTGAAAAACATGTTTTTCATATACCAGAAATGTTTGAAGCAACTGACTGAATGAAAGGAGCTGGCATCTCACTCTCTTTGAAACTTCTTTATCATGCTAGGATTAACAGGAAAAAGCAAAAAATTTCAGAATTGCACCTTGCAATGTGGAGATATTACTGTTTGTGCATTTACAATATTCATTGATTTTTGCCATTGAAAAACGTCCAGAAATGTTTGAAGCTACTGACTGAATGAAAGGAGCTGGCATCTCACTCTCTTTGAATCTTCTTTATCATGCTAGGATTAACAGGAAAAAGCAAAAAATTTCAGAATTGCACCTTGCAATGTGGAGATATTACTGTTTGTGCATTTACAATATTCATTGATTTTTGCCATTGAAAAACGTCCAGAAATGTTTGAAGCTACTGACTGAATGAAAGGAGCTGGCATCTCACTCTCTTTGAATCTTCTTTATCATGCTAGGATTAGCAGGAAAAAGCAAAAAATTTCAGAATTGCACCTTGCAATGTGGAAATATTACTGTTTGTGCATTTACAATATTCATTGATTTTTGCCATTGAAAAACATGTTTTTCATATACCAGAAATGTTTGAAGCTACTGACTGAATGAAAGGAGCTGGCATCTCACTCTCTTTGAATCTTCTTTATCATGCTAGGATTAGCAGGAAAAAGCAAAAAATTTCAGAATTGCACCTTGCAATGTGGAGATATTACTGTTTGTGCATTTACAATATTCATTGATTTTTGCCATTGAAAAACGTCCAGAAATGTTTGAAGCTACTGACTGAATGAAAGGAGCTGGCATCTCACTCTCTTTGAATCTTATCATGCTAGGATTAGCAGGAAAAAGCAAAAAATTTCAGAATTGCACCTTGCAATGTGGAGATATTACTGTTTGTGCATTTACAATATTCATTGATTTTTGCCATTGAAAAACATGTTTTTCATATACCAGAAATGTTTGAAGCTACTGACTGAATGAAAGGAGCTGGCATCTCACTCTCTTTGAATCTTCTTTATCATGCTAGGATTAGCAGGAAAAAGCAAAAAATTTCAGAATTGCACCTTGCAATGTGGAGATATTACTGTTTGTGCATTTACAATATTCATTGATTTTTGCCATTGAAAAACATGTTATTCATATACCAGAAATGTTTGAAGCTACTGACTGAATGAAAGGAGCTGGCATCTCACTCTCTTTGAATCTTCTTTATCATGCTAGGATTAACAGGAAAAAGCAAAAAATTTCAGAATTGCACCTTGCAATGTGGAGATATTACTGTTTGTGCATTTACAATATTCATTGATTTTTGCCATTGAAAAACGTCCAGAAATGTTTGAAGCTACTGACTGAATGAAAGGAGCTGGCATCTCACTCTCTTTGAATCTTCTTTATCATGCTAGGATTAGCAGGAAAAAGCAAAAAATTTCAGAATTGCACCTTGCAATGTGGAGATATTACTGTTTGTGCATTTACAATATTCATTGATTTTTGCCATTGAAAAACATGTTTTTCATATACCAGAAATGTTTGAAGCTACTGACTGAATGAAAGGAGCTGGCATCTCACTCTCTTTGAATCTTCTTTATCATGCTAGGATTAGCAGGAAAAAGCAAAAAATTTCAGAATTGCACCTTGCAATGTGGAGATATTACTGTTTGTGCATTTACAATATTCATTGATTTTTGCCATTGAAAAACATGTTTTTCATATACCAGAAATGTTTGAAGCTACTGACTGAATGAAAGGAGCTGGCATCTCACTCTCTTTGAATCTTCTTTATCATGCTAGGATTAACAGGAAAAAGCAAAAAATTTCAGAATTGCACCTTGCAATGTGGAGATATTACTGTTTGTGCATTTACAATATTCATTGATTTTTGCCATTGAAAAACGTCCAGAAATGTTTGAAGCTACTGACTGAATGAAAGGAGCTGGCATCTCACTCTCTTTGAATCTTCTTTATCATGCTAGGATTAGCAGGAAAAAGCAAAAAATTTCAGAATTGCACCTTGCAATGTGGAGATATTACTGTTTGTGCATTTACAATATTCATTGATTTTTGCCATTGAAAAACATGTTTTTCATATACCAGAAATGTTTGAAGCTACTGACTGAATGAAAGGAGCTGGCATCTCACTCTCTTTGAATCTTCTTTATCATGCTAGGATTAGCAGGAAAAAGCAAAAAATTTCAGAATTGCACCTTGCAATGTGGAGATATTACTGTTTGTGCATTTACAATATTCATTGATTTTTGCCATTGAAAAACATCCAGAAATGTTTGAAGCTACTGACTGAATGAAAGGAGCTGGCATCTCACTCTCTTTGAATCTTCTTTATCATGCTAGGATTAGCAGGAAAAAGCAAAAAATTTCAGAATTGCACCTTGCAATGTGGAGATATTACTGTTTGTGCATTTACAATATTCATTGATTTTTTCCATTGAAAAACATGTTTTTCATATACCAGAAATGTTTGAAGCTACTGACTGAATGAAAGGAGCTGGCATCTCACTCTCTTTGAATCTTCTTTATCATGCTAGGATTAGCAGGAAAAAGCAAAAAATTTCAGAATTCCACCTTGCAATGTGGAGATATTACTGTTTGTGCATTTACAATATTCATTGATTTTTGCCATTGAAAAACATGTTTTTCATATACCAGAAATGTTTGAAGCTACTGACTGAATGAAAGGAGCTGGCATCTCACTCTCTTTGAATCTTCTTTATCATGCTAGGATTAACAGGAAAAAGAAAAAAAATTTCAGAATTGCACCTTGCAATGTGGAGATATTACTATTTGTGCATTTACAATATTCATTGATTTTTGCCATTGAAAAACGTCCAGAAATGTTTGAAGCTACTGACTGAATGAAAGGAGCTGGCATCTCACTCTCTTTGAATCTTCTTTATCATGCTAGGATTAACAGGAAAAAGCAAAAAATTTCAGAATTGCACCTTGCAATGTGGAGATATTACTGTTTGTGCATTTACAATATTCATTGATTTTTGCCATTGAAAAACATGTTTTTCATATACCAGAAATGTTTGAAGCTACTGACTGAATGAAAGGAGCTGGCATCTCACTCTCTTTGAATCTTCTTTATCATGCTAGGATTAGCAGGAAAAAGCAAAAAATTTCAGAATTGCACCTTGCAATGTGGAGATATTACTGTTTGTGCATTTACAATATTCATTGATTTTTGCCATTGAAAAACATGTTTTTCATATACCAGAAATGTTTGAAGCTACTGACTGAATGAAAGGAGCTGGCATCTCACTCTCTTTGAATCTTCTTTATCATGCTAGGATTAGCAGGAAAAAGCAAAAAATTTCAGAATTGCACCTTGCAATGTGGAGATATTACTGTTTGTGCATTTACAATATTCATTGATTTTTGCCATTGAAAAACATGTTTTTCATATACCAGAAATGTTTGAAGCTACTGACTGAATGAAAGGAGCTGGCATCTCACTCTCTTTGAATCTTCTTTATCATGCTAGGATTAACAGGAAAAAGCAAAAAATTTCAGAATTGCACCTTGCAATGTGGAGATATTACTGTTTGTGCATTTACAATATTCATTGATTTTTGCCATTGAAAAACGTCCAGAAATGTTTGAAGCTACTGACTGAATGAAAGGAGCTGGCATCTCACTCTCTTTGAATCTTCTTTATCATGCTAGGATTAGCAGGAAAAAGCAAAAAATTTCAGAATTGCACCTTGCAATGTGGAGATATTACTGTTTGTGCATTTACAATATTCATTGATTTTTGCCATTGAAAAACATGTTTTTCATATACCAGAAATGTTTGAAGCTACTGACTGAATGAAAGGAGCTGGCATCTCACTCTCTTTGAATCTTCTTTATCATGCTAGGATTAGCAGGAAAAAGCAAAAAATTTCAGAATTGCACCTTGCAATGTGGAGATATTACTGTTTGTGCATTTACAATATTCATTGATTTTTGCCATTGAAAAACATCCAGAAATGTTTGAAGCTACTGACTGAATGAAAGGAGCTGGCATCTCACTCTCTTTGAATCTTCTTTATCATGCTAGGATTAGCAGGAAAAAGCAAAAAATTTCAGAATTGCACCTTGCAATGTGGAGATATTACTGTTTGTGCATTTACAATATTCATTGATTTTTTCCATTGAAAAACATGTTTTTCATATACCAGAAATGTTTGAAGCTACTGACTGAATGAAAGGAGCTGGCATCTCACTCTCTTTGAATCTTCTTTATCATGCTAGGATTAGCAGGAAAAAGCAAAAAATTTCAGAATTCCACCTTGCAATGTGGAGATATTACTGTTTGTGCATTTACAATATTCATTGATTTTTGCCATTGAAAAACATGTTTTTCATATACCAGAAATGTTTGAAGCTACTGACTGAATGAAAGGAGCTGGCATCTCACTCTCTTTGAATCTTCTTTATCATGCTAGGATTAACAGGAAAAAGAAAAAAAATTTCAGAATTGCACCTTGCAATGTGGAGATATTACTGTTTGTGCATTTACAATATTCATTGATTTTTGCCATTGAAAAACGTCCAGAAATGTTTGAAGCTACTGACTGAATGAAAGGAGCTGGCATCTCACTCTCTTTGAATCTTCTTTATCATGCTAGGATTAACAGGAAAAAGCAAAAAATTTCAGAATTGCACCTTGCAATGTGGAGATATTACTGTTTGTGCATTTACAATATTCATTGATTTTTGCCATTGAAAAACATGTTTTTCATATACCAGAAATGTTTGAAGCTACTGACTGAATGAAAGGAGCTGGCATCTCACTCTCTTTGAATCTTCTTTATCATGCTAGGATTAGCAGGAAAAAGCAAAAAATTTCAGAATTGCACCTTGCAATGTGGAGATATTACTGTTTGTGCATTTACAATATTCATTGATTTTTGCCATTGAAAAACATGTTTTTCATATACCAGAAATGTTTGAAGCTACTGACTGAATGAAAGGAGCTGGCATCTCACTCTCTTTGAATCTTCTTTATCATGCTAGGATTAGCAGGAAAAAGCAAAAAATTTCAGAATTGCACCTTGCAATGTGGAGATATTACTGTTTGTGCATTTGCAATATTCATTGATTTTTGCCATTGAAAAACATGTTTTTCATATACCAGAAATGTTTGAAGCTACTGACTGAATGAAAGGAGCTGGCATCTCACTCTCTTTGAATCTTCTTTATCATGCTAGGATTAGCAGGAAAAAGCAAAAAATTTCAGAATTGCACCTTGCAATGTGGAGATATTACTGTTTGTGCATTTACAATATTCATTGATTTTTGCCATTGAAAAACATGTTTTTCATATACCAGAAATGTTTGAAGCTACTGACTGAATGAAAGGAGCTGGCATCTCACTCTCTTTGAATCTTTATCATGCTAGGATTAGCAGGAAAAAGCAAAAAATTTCAGAATTGCACCTTGCAATGTGGAGATATTACTGTTTGTGCATTTACAATATTCATTGATTTTTGCCATTGAAAAACATCCAGAAATGTTTGAAGCTACTGACTGAATGAAAGGAGCTGGCATCTCACTCTCTTTGAATCTTCTTTATCATGCTAGGATTAGCAGGAAAAAGCAAAAAATTTCAGAATTGCACCTTGCAATGTGGAGATATTACTGTTTGTGCATTTACAATATTCATTGATTTTTGCCATTGAAAAACATGTTTTTCATATACCAGAAATGTTTGAAGCTACTGACTGAATGAAAGGAGCTGGCATCTCACTCTCTTTGAATCTTCTTTATCATGCTAGGATTAGCAGGAAAAAGCAAAAAATTTCAGAATTGCACCTTGCAATGTGGAGATATTACTGTTTGTGCATTTACAATATTCATTGATTTTTGCCATTGAAAAACATGTTTTTCATATACCAGAAATGTTTGAAGCTACTGACTGAATGAAAGGAGCTGGCATCTCACTCTCTTTGAATCTTCTTTATCATGCTAGGATTAGCAGGAAAAAGCAAAAAATTTCAGAATTGCACCTTGCAATGTGGAGATATTACTGTTTGTGCATTTACAATATTCATTGATTTTTGCCATTGAAAAACATGTTATTCATATACCAGAAATGTTTGAAGCTACTGACTGAATGAAAGGAGCTGGCATCTCACTCTCTTTGAATCTTCTTTATCATGCTAGGATTAACAGGAAAAAGCAAAAAATTTCAGAATTGCACCTTGCAATGTGGAGATATTACTGTTTGTGCATTTACAATATTCATTGATTTTTGCCATTGAAAAACGTCCAGAAATGTTTGAAGCTACTGACTGAATGAAAGGAGCTGGCATCTCACTCTCTTTGAATCTTCTTTATCATGCTAGGATTAGCAGGAAAAAGCAAAAAATTTCAGAATTGCACCTTGCAATGTGGAGATATTACTGTTTGTGCATTTACAATATTCATTGATTTTTGCCATTGAAAAACATGTTTTTCATATACCAGAAATGTTTGAAGCTACTGACTGAATGAAAGGAGCTGGCATCTCACTCTCTTTGAATCTTCTTTATCATGCTAGGATTAGCAGGAAAAAGCAAAAAATTTCAGAATTGCACCTTGCAATGTGGAGATATTACTGTTTGTGCATTTACAATATTCATTGATTTTTGCCATTGAAAAACATGTTTTTCATATACCAGAAATGTTTGAAGCTACTGACTGAATGAAAGGAGCTGGCATCTCACTCTCTTTGAATCTTCTTTATCATGCTAGGATTAACAGGAAAAAGCAAAAAATTTCAGAATTGCACCTTGCAATGTGGAGATATTACTGTTTGTGCATTTACAATATTCATTGATTTTTGCCATTGAAAAACGTCCAGAAATGTTTGAAGCTACTGACTGAATGAAAGGAGCTGGCATCTCACTCTCTTTGAATCTTCTTTATCATGCTAGGATTAGCAGGAAAAAGCAAAAAATTTCAGAATTGCACCTTGCAATGTGGAGATATTACTGTTTGTGCATTTACAATATTCATTGATTTTTGCCATTGAAAAACATGTTTTTCATATACCAGAAATGTTTGAAGCTACTGACTGAATGAAAGGAGCTGGCATCTCACTCTCTTTGAATCTTCTTTATCATGCTAGGATTAGCAGGAAAAAGCAAAAAATTTCAGAATTGCACCTTGCAATGTGGAGATATTACTGTTTGTGCATTTACAATATTCATTGATTTTTGCCATTGAAAAACATCCAGAAATGTTTGAAGCTACTGACTGAATGAAAGGAGCTGGCATCTCACTCTCTTTGAATCTTCTTTATCATGCTAGGATTAGCAGGAAAAAGCAAAAAATTTCAGAATTGCACCTTGCAATGTGGAGATATTACTGTTTGTGCATTTACAATATTCATTGATTTTTTCCATTGAAAAACATGTTTTTCATATACCAGAAATGTTTGAAGCTACTGACTGAATGAAAGGAGCTGGCATCTCACTCTCTTTGAATCTTCTTTATCATGCTAGGATTAGCAGGAAAAAGCAAAAAATTTCAGAATTCCACCTTGCAATGTGGAGATATTACTGTTTGTGCATTTACAATATTCATTGATTTTTGCCATTGAAAAACATGTTTTTCATATACCAGAAATGTTTGAAGCTACTGACTGAATGAAAGGAGCTGGCATCTCACTCTCTTTGAATCTTCTTTATCATGCTAGGATTAACAGGAAAAAGAAAAAAAATTTCAGAATTGCACCTTGCAATGTGGAGATATTACTATTTGTGCATTTACAATATTCATTGATTTTTGCCATTGAAAAACGTCCAGAAATGTTTGAAGCTACTGACTGAATGAAAGGAGCTGGCATCTCACTCTCTTTGAATCTTCTTTATCATGCTAGGATTAACAGGAAAAAGCAAAAAATTTCAGAATTGCACCTTGCAATGTGGAGATATTACTGTTTGTGCATTTACAATATTCATTGATTTTTGCCATTGAAAAACATGTTTTTCATATACCAGAAATGTTTGAAGCTACTGACTGAATGAAAGGAGCTGGCATCTCACTCTCTTTGAATCTTCTTTATCATGCTAGGATTAGCAGGAAAAAGCAAAAAATTTCAGAATTGCACCTTGCAATGTGGAGATATTACTGTTTGTGCATTTACAATATTCATTGATTTTTGCCATTGAAAAACATGTTTTTCATATACCAGAAATGTTTGAAGCTACTGACTGAATGAAAGGAGCTGGCATCTCACTCTCTTTGAATCTTCTTTATCATGCTAGGATTAGCAGGAAAAAGCAAAAAATTTCAGAATTGCACCTTGCAATGTGGAGATATTACTGTTTGTGCATTTACAATATTCATTGATTTTTGCCATTGAAAAACATGTTTTTCATATACCAGAAATGTTTGAAGCTACTGACTGAATGAAAGGAGCTGGCATCTCACTCTCTTTGAATCTTCTTTATCATGCTAGGATTAACAGGAAAAAGCAAAAAATTTCAGAATTGCACCTTGCAATGTGGAGATATTACTGTTTGTGCATTTACAATATTCATTGATTTTTGCCATTGAAAAACGTCCAGAAATGTTTGAAGCTACTGACTGAATGAAAGGAGCTGGCATCTCACTCTCTTTGAATCTTCTTTATCATGCTAGGATTAGCAGGAAAAAGCAAAAAATTTCAGAATTGCACCTTGCAATGTGGAGATATTACTGTTTGTGCATTTACAATATTCATTGATTTTTGCCATTGAAAAACATGTTTTTCATATACCAGAAATGTTTGAAGCTACTGACTGAATGAAAGGAGCTGGCATCTCACTCTCTTTGAATCTTCTTTATCATGCTAGGATTAGCAGGAAAAAGCAAAAAATTTCAGAATTGCACCTTGCAATGTGGAGATATTACTGTTTGTGCATTTACAATATTCATTGATTTTTGCCATTGAAAAACATCCAGAAATGTTTGAAGCTACTGACTGAATGAAAGGAGCTGGCATCTCACTCTCTTTGAATCTTCTTTATCATGCTAGGATTAGCAGGAAAAAGCAAAAAATTTCAGAATTGCACCTTGCAATGTGGAGATATTACTGTTTGTGCATTTACAATATTCATTGATTTTTTCCATTGAAAAACATGTTTTTCATATACCAGAAATGTTTGAAGCTACTGACTGAATGAAAGGAGCTGGCATCTCACTCTCTTTGAATCTTCTTTATCATGCTAGGATTAGCAGGAAAAAGCAAAAAATTTCAGAATTCCACCTTGCAATGTGGAGATATTACTGTTTGTGCATTTACAATATTCATTGATTTTTGCCATTGAAAAACATGTTTTTCATATACCAGAAATGTTTGAAGCTACTGACTGAATGAAAGGAGCTGGCATCTCACTCTCTTTGAATCTTCTTTATCATGCTAGGATTAACAGGAAAAAGAAAAAAAATTTCAGAATTGCACCTTGCAATGTGGAGATATTACTGTTTGTGCATTTACAATATTCATTGATTTTTGCCATTGAAAAACGTCCAGAAATGTTTGAAGCTACTGACTGAATGAAAGGAGCTGGCATCTCACTCTCTTTGAATCTTCTTTATCATGCTAGGATTAACAGGAAAAAGCAAAAAATTTCAGAATTGCACCTTGCAATGTGGAGATATTACTGTTTGTGCATTTACAATATTCATTGATTTTTGCCATTGAAAAACATGTTTTTCATATACCAGAAATGTTTGAAGCTACTGACTGAATGAAAGGAGCTGGCATCTCACTCTCTTTGAATCTTCTTTATCATGCTAGGATTAGCAGGAAAAAGCAAAAAATTTCAGAATTGCACCTTGCAATGTGGAGATATTACTGTTTGTGCATTTACAATATTCATTGATTTTTGCCATTGAAAAACATGTTTTTCATATACCAGAAATGTTTGAAGCTACTGACTGAATGAAAGGAGCTGGCATCTCACTCTCTTTGAATCTTCTTTATCATGCTAGGATTAGCAGGAAAAAGCAAAAAATTTCAGAATTGCACCTTGCAATGTGGAGATATTACTGTTTGTGCATTTGCAATATTCATTGATTTTTGCCATTGAAAAACATGTTTTTCATATACCAGAAATGTTTGAAGCTACTGACTGAATGAAAGGAGCTGGCATCTCACTCTCTTTGAATCTTCTTTATCATGCTAGGATTAGCAGGAAAAAGCAAAAAATTTCAGAATTGCACCTTGCAATGTGGAGATATTACTGTTTGTGCATTTACAATATTCATTGATTTTTGCCATTGAAAAACATGTTTTTCATATACCAGAAATGTTTGAAGCTACTGACTGAATGAAAGGAGCTGGCATCTCACTCTCTTTGAATCTTTATCATGCTAGGATTAGCAGGAAAAAGCAAAAAATTTCAGAATTGCACCTTGCAATGTGGAGATATTACTGTTTGTGCATTTACAATATTCATTGATTTTTGCCATTGAAAAACATCCAGAAATGTTTGAAGCTACTGACTGAATGAAAGGAGCTGGCATCTCACTCTCTTTGAATCTTCTTTATCATGCTAGGATTAGCAGGAAAAAGCAAAAAATTTCAGAATTGCACCTTGCAATGTGGAGATATTACTGTTTGTGCATTTACAATATTCATTGATTTTTGCCATTGAAAAACATGTTTTTCATATACCAGAAATGTTTGAAGCTACTGACTGAATGAAAGGAGCTGGCATCTCACTCTCTTTGAATCTTCTTTATCATGCTAGGATTAGCAGGAAAAAGCAAAAAATTTCAGAATTGCACCTTGCAATGTGGAGATATTACTGTTTGTGCATTTACAATATTCATTGATTTTTGCCATTGAAAAACATGTTTTTCATATACCAGAAATGTTTGAAGCTACTGACTGAATGAAAGGAGCTGGCATCTCACTCTCTTTGAATCTTCTTTATCATGCTAGGATTAACAGGAAAAAGCAAAAAATTTCAGAATTGCACCTTGCAATGTGGAGATATTACTGTTTGTGCATTTACAATATTCATTGATTTTTGCCATTGAAAAACGTCCAGAAATGTTTGAAGCTACTGACTGAATGAAAGGAGCTGGCATCTCACTCTCTTTGAATCTTCTTTATCATGCTAGGATTAGCAGGAAAAAGCAAAAAATTTCAGAATTGCACCTTGCAATGTGGAGATATTACTGTTTGTGCATTTACAATATTCATTGATTTTTGCCATTGAAAAACATGTTTTTCATATACCAGAAATGTTTGAAGCTACTGACTGAATGAAAGGAGCTGGCATCTCACTCTCTTTGAATCTTCTTTATCATGCTAGGATTAGCAGGAAAAAGCAAAAAATTTCAGAATTGCACCTTGCAATGTGGAGATATTACTGTTTGTGCATTTACAATATTCATTGATTTTTGCCATTGAAAAACATCCAGAAATGTTTGAAGCTACTGACTGAATGAAAGGAGCTGGCATCTCACTCTCTTTGAATCTTCTTTATCATGCTAGGATTAGCAGGAAAAAGCAAAAAATTTCAGAATTGCACCTTGCAATGTGGAGATATTACTGTTTGTGCATTTACAATATTCATTGATTTTTTCCATTGAAAAACATGTTTTTCATATACCAGAAATGTTTGAAGCTACTGACTGAATGAAAGGAGCTGGCATCTCACTCTCTTTGAATCTTCTTTATCATGCTAGGATTAGCAGGAAAAAGCAAAAAATTTCAGAATTCCACCTTGCAATGTGGAGATATTACTGTTTGTGCATTTACAATATTCATTGATTTTTGCCATTGAAAAACATGTTTTTCATATACCAGAAATGTTTGAAGCTACTGACTGAATGAAAGGAGCTGGCATCTCACTCTCTTTGAATCTTCTTTATCATGCTAGGATTAACAGGAAAAAGAAAAAAAATTTCAGAATTGCACCTTGCAATGTGGAGATATTACTGTTTGTGCATTTACAATATTCATTGATTTTTGCCATTGAAAAACGTCCAGAAATGTTTGAAGCTACTGACTGAATGAAAGGAGCTGGCATCTCACTCTCTTTGAATCTTCTTTATCATGCTAGGATTAACAGGAAAAAGCAAAAAATTTCAGAATTGCACCTTGCAATGTGGAGATATTACTGTTTGTGCATTTACAATATTCATTGATTTTTGCCATTGAAAAACATGTTTTTCATATACCAGAAATGTTTGAAGCTACTGACTGAATGAAAGGAGCTGGCATCTCACTCTCTTTGAATCTTCTTTATCATGCTAGGATTAGCAGGAAAAAGCAAAAAATTTCAGAATTGCACCTTGCAATGTGGAGATATTACTGTTTGTGCATTTACAATATTCATTGATTTTTGCCATTGAAAAACATGTTTTTCATATACCAGAAATGTTTGAAGCTACTGACTGAATGAAAGGAGCTGGCATCTCACTCTCTTTGAATCTTCTTTATCATGCTAGGATTAGCAGGAAAAAGCAAAAAATTTCAGAATTGCACCTTGCAATGTGGAGATATTACTGTTTGTGCATTTGCAATATTCATTGATTTTTGCCATTGAAAAACATGTTTTTCATATACCAGAAATGTTTGAAGCTACTGACTGAATGAAAGGAGCTGGCATCTCACTCTCTTTGAATCTTCTTTATCATGCTAGGATTAGCAGGAAAAAGCAAAAAATTTCAGAATTGCACCTTGCAATGTGGAGATATTACTGTTTGTGCATTTACAATATTCATTGATTTTTGCCATTGAAAAACATGTTTTTCATATACCAGATATGTTTGAAGCTACTGACTGAATGAAAGGAGCTGGCATCTCACTCTCTTTGAATCTTTATCATGCTAGGATTAGCAGGAAAAAGCAAAAAATTTCAGAATTGCACCTTGCAATGTGGAGATATTACTGTTTGTGCATTTACAATATTCATTGATTTTTGCCATTGAAAAACATCCAGAAATGTTTGAAGCTACTGACTGAATGAAAGGAGCTGGCATCTCACTCTCTTTGAATCTTCTTTATCATGCTAGGATTAGCAGGAAAAAGCAAAAAATTTCAGAATTGCACCTTGCAATGTGGAGATATTACTGTTTGTGCATTTACAATATTCATTGATTTTTGCCATTGAAAAACATGTTTTTCATATACCAGAAATGTTTGAAGCTACTGACTGAATGAAAGGAGCTGGCATCTCACTCTCTTTGAATCTTCTTTATCATGCTAGGATTAGCAGGAAAAAGCAAAAAATTTCAGAATTGCACCTTGCAATGTGGAGATATTACTGTTTGTGCATTTACAATATTCATTGATTTTTGCCATTGAAAAACATGTTTTTCATATACCAGAAATGTTTGAAGCTACTGACTGAATGAAAGGAGCTGGCATCTCACTCTCTTTGAATCTTCTTTATCATGCTAGGATTAACAGGAAAAAGCAAAAAATTTCAGAATTGCACCTTGCAATGTGGAGATATTACTGTTTGTGCATTTACAATATTCATTGATTTTTGCTATTGAAAAACGTCCAGAAATGTTTGAAGCTACTGACTGAATGAAAGGAGCTGGCATCTCACTCTCTTTGAATCTTCTTTATCATGCTAGGATTAGCAGGAAAAAGCAAAAAATTTCAGAATTGCACCTTGCAATGTGGAGATATTACTGTTTGTGCATTTACAATATTCATTGATTTTTGCCATTGAAAAACATGTTTTTCATATACCAGAAATGTTTGAAGCTACTGACTGAATGAAAGGAGCTGGCATCTCACTCTCTTTGAATCTTCTTTATCATGCTAGGATTAGCAGGAAAAAGCAAAAAATTTCAGAATTGCACCTTGCAATGTGGAGATATTACTGTTTGTGCATTTACAATATTCATTGATTTTTGCCATTGAAAAACGTCCAGAAATGTTTGAAGCTACTGACTGAATGAAAGGAGCTGGCATCTCACTCTCTTTGAATCTTCTTTATCATGCTAGGATTAACAGGAAAAAGCAAAAAATTTCAGAATTGCACCTTGCAATGTGGAGATATTACTGTTTGTGCATTTACAATATTCATTGATTTTTGCCATTGAAAAACATGTTTTTCATATACCAGAAATGTTTGAAGCTACTGACTGAATGAAAGGAGCTGGCATCTCACTCTCTTTGAATCTTCTTTATCATGCTAGGATTAGCAGGAAAAAGCAAAAAATTTCAGAATTGCACCTTGCAATGTGGAGATATTACTGTTTGTGCATTTACAATATTCATTGATTTTTGCCATTGAAAAACATGTTTTTCATATACCAGAAATGTTTGAAGCTACTGACTGAATGAAAGGAGCTGGCATCTCACTCTCTTTGAATCTTCTTTATCATGCTAGGATTAGCAGGAAAAAGCAAAAAATTTCAGAATTGCACCTTGCAATGTGGAGATATTACTGTTTGTGCATTTGCAATATTCATTGATTTTTGCCATTGAAAAACATGTTTTTCATATACCAGAAATGTTTGAAGCTACTGACTGAATGAAAGGAGCTGGCATCTCACTCTCTTTGAATCTTCTTTATCATGCTAGGATTAGCAGGAAAAAGCAAAAAATTTCAGAATTGCACCTTGCAATGTGGAGATATTACTGTTTGTGCATTTACAATATTCATTGATTTTTGCCATTGAAAAACATGTTTTTCATATACCAGATATGTTTGAAGCTACTGACTGAATGAAAGGAGCTGGCATCTCACTCTCTTTGAATCTTTATCATGCTAGGATTAGCAGGAAAAAGCAAAAAATTTCAGAATTGCACCTTGCAATGTGGAGATATTACTGTTTGTGCATTTACAATATTCATTGATTTTTGCCATTGAAAAACATCCAGAAATGTTTGAAGCTACTGACTGAATGAAAGGAGCTGGCATCTCACTCTCTTTGAATCTTCTTTATCATGCTAGGATTAGCAGGAAAAAGCAAAAAATTTCAGAATTGCACCTTGCAATGTGGAGATATTACTGTTTGTGCATTTACAATATTCATTGATTTTTGCCATTGAAAAACATGTTTTTCATATACCAGAAATGTTTGAAGCTACTGACTGAATGAAAGGAGCTGGCATCTCACTCTCTTTGAATCTTCTTTATCATGCTAGGATTAGCAGGAAAAAGCAAAAAATTTCAGAATTGCACCTTGCAATGTGGAGATATTACTGTTTGTGCATTTACAATATTCATTGATTTTTGCCATTGAAAAACATGTTTTTCATATACCAGAAATGTTTGAAGCTACTGACTGAATGAAAGGAGCTGGCATCTCACTCTCTTTGAATCTTCTTTATCATGCTAGGATTAACAGGAAAAAGCAAAAAATTTCAGAATTGCACCTTGCAATGTGGAGATATTACTGTTTGTGCATTTACAATATTCATTGATTTTTGCTATTGAAAAACGTCCAGAAATGTTTGAAGCTACTGACTGAATGAAAGGAGCTGGCATCTCACTCTCTTTGAATCTTCTTTATCATGCTAGGATTAGCAGGAAAAAGCAAAAAATTTCAGAATTGCACCTTGCAATGTGGAGATATTACTGTTTGTGCATTTACAATATTCATTGATTTTTGCCATTGAAAAACATGTTTTTCATATACCAGAAATGTTTGAAGCTACTGACTGAATGAAAGGAGCTGGCATCTCACTCTCTTTGAATCTTCTTTATCATGCTAGGATTAGCAGGAAAAAGCAAAAAATTTCAGAATTGCACCTTGCAATGTGGAGATATTACTGTTTGTGCATTTACAATATTCATTGATTTTTGCCATTGAAAAACATGTTTTTCATATACCAGAAATGTTTGAAGCTACTGACTGAATGAAAGGAGCTGGCATCTCACTCTCTTTGAATCTTCTTTATCATGCTAGGATTAGCAGGAAAAAGCAAAAAATTTCAGAATTGCACCTTGCAATGTGGAGATATTACTGTTTGTGCATTTACAATATTCATTGATTTTTGCCATTGAAAAACATGTTTTTCATATACCAGAAATGTTTGAAGCTACTGACTGAATGAAAGGAGCTGGCATCTCACTCTCTTTGAATCTTCTTTATCATGCTAGGATTAGCAGGAAAAAGCAAAAAATTTCAGAATTGCACCTTGCAATGTGGAGATATTACTGTTTGTGCATTTACAATATTCATTGATTTTTGCCATTGAAAAACATCCAGAAATGTTTGAAGCTACTGACTGAATGAAAGGAGCTGGCATCTCACTCTCTTTGAATCTTCTTTATCATGCTAGGATTAGCAGGAAAAAGCAAAAAATTTCAGAATTGCACCTTGCAATGTGGAGATATTACTGTTTGTGCATTTACAATATTCATTGATTTTTGCCATTGAAAAACATGTTTTTCATATACCAGAAATGTTTGAAGCTACTGACTGAATGAAAGGAGCTGGCATCTCACTCTCTTTGAATCTTCTTTATCATGCTAGGATTAGCAGGAAAAAGCAAAAAATTTC
Source organism: Phyllobates terribilis (assembly GCF_046119375.1). Taxonomy (NCBI): domain Eukaryota; kingdom Metazoa; phylum Chordata; class Amphibia; order Anura; family Dendrobatidae; genus Phyllobates; species Phyllobates terribilis. The sequence continues at coordinate 22,292 of NW_027365495.1, forward strand.
AGAATTGCACCTTGCAATGTGGAGATATTACTGTTTGTGCATTTACAATATTCATTGATTTTTGCCATTGAAAAACATGTTTTTCATATACCAGAAATGTTTGAAGCTACTGACTGAATGAAAGGAGCTGGCATCTCACTCTCTTTGAATCTTCTTTATCATGCTAGGATTAACAGGAAAAAGCAAAAAATTTCAGAATTGCACCTTGCAATGTGGAGATATTACTGTTTGTGCATTTACAATATTCATTGATTTTTGCTATTGAAAAACGTCCAGAAATGTTTGAAGCTACTGACTGAATGAAAGGAGCTGGCATCTCACTCTCTTTGAATCGTCTTTATCATGCTAGGATTAGCAGGAAAAAGCAAAAAATTTCAGAATTGCATCTTGCAATGTGGAGATATTACTGTTTGTGCATTTACAATATTCATTGATTTTTGCCATTGAAAAACATGTTTTTCATATACCAGAAATGTTTGAAGCTACTGACTGAATGAAAGGAGCTGGCATCTCACTCTCTTTGAATCTTCTTTATCATGCTAGGATTAACAGGAAAAAGCAAAAAATTTCAGAATTGCACCTTGCAATGTGGAGATATTACTGTTTGTGCATTTACAATATTCATTGATTTTTGCCATTGAAAAACGTCCAGAAATGTTTGAAGCTACTGACTGAATGAAAGGAGCTGGCATCTCACTCTCTTTGAATCTTCTTTATCATGCTAGGATTAGCAGGAAAAAGCAAAAAATTTCAGAATTGCACCTTGCAATGTGGAGATATTACTGTTTGTGCATTTACAATATTCATTGATTTTTGCCATTGAAAAACATGTTTTTCATATACCAGAAATGTTTCAAGCTACTGACTGAATGAAAGGAGCTGGCATCTCACTCTCTTTGAATCTTCTTTATCATGCTAGGATTAGCAGGAAAAAGCAAAAAATTTCAGAATTGCACCTTGCAATGTGGAGATATTACTGTTTGTGCATTTACAATATTCATTGATTTTTGCCATTGAAAAACATGTTTTTCATATACCAGAAATGTTTGAAGCTACTGACTGAATGAAAGGAGCTGGCATCTCACTCTCTTTGAATCTTCTTTATCCTGCTAAGGATTAGCAGGAAAAAGCAAAATATTTCAGAATTGCACCTTGCAATGTGGAGATATTACTGTTTGTGCATTTACAATATTCATTGATTTTTGCCATTGAAAAACATCCAGAAATGTTTGAAGCTACTGACTGAATGAAAGGAGCTGGCATCTCACTCTCTTTGAATCTTCTTTATCATGCTAGGATTAGCAGGAAAAAGCAAAAAATTTCAGAATTGCACCTTGCAATGTGGAGATATTACTGTTTGTGCATTTACAATGTTCATTGATTTTTGCCATTGAAAAACGTCCAGAAATGTTTGAAGCTACTGACTGAATGAAAGGAGCTGGCATCTCACTCTCTTTGAATCTTCTTTATCATGCTAGGATTAACAGGAAAAAGCAAAACATTTCAGAATTGCACCTTGCAATGTGGAGATATTACTGTTTGTGCATTTACAATATTCATTGATTTTTGCCATTGAAAAACATCCAGAAATGTTTGAAGCTACTGACTGAATGAAAGGAGCTGGCATCTCACTCTCTTTGAATCTTCTTTATCATGCTAGGATTAGCAGGAAAAAGCAAAAAATTTTAGAATTGCACCTTGCAATGTGGAGATATTACTGTTTGTGCATTTACAATATTCATTGATTTTTGCCATTGAAAAACATGTTTTTCATATACCAGAAATGTTTGAAGCTACTGACTGAATGAAAGGAGCTGGCATCTCACTCTCTTTGAATCTTCTTTATCATGCTAGGATTAGCAGGAAAAAGCAAAAAATTTCAGAATTCCACCTTGCAATGTGGAGATATTACTGTTTGTGCATTTACAATATTCATTGATTTTTGCCATTGAAAAACATGTTTTTCATATACCAGAAATGTTTGAAGCAACTGACTGAATGAAAGGAGCTGGCATCTCACTCTCTTTGAATCTTCTTTATCATGCTAGGATTAACAGGAAAAAGCAAAAAATTTCAGAATTGCACCTTGCAATGTGGAGATATTACTGTTTGTGCATTTACAATATTCATTGATTTTTGCCATTGAAAAACGTCCAGAAATGTTTGAAGCTACTGACTGAATGAAAGGAGCTGGCATCTCACTCTCTTTGAATCTTCTTTATCATGCTAGGATTAACAGGAAAAAGCAAAAAATTTCAGAATTGCACCTTGCAATGTGGAGATATTACTGTTTGTGCATTTACAATATTCATTGATTTTTGCCATTGAAAAACGTCCAGAAATGTTTGAAGCTACTGACTGAATGAAAGGAGCTGGCATCTCACTCTCTTTGAATCTTCTTTATCATGCTAGGATTAGCAGGAAAAAGCAAAAAATTTCAGAATTGCACCTTGCAATGTGGAAATATTACTGTTTGTGCATTTACAATATTCATTGATTTTTGCCATTGAAAAACATGTTTTTCATATACCAGAAATGTTTGAAGCTACTGACTGAATGAAAGGAGCTGGCATCTCACTCTCTTTGAATCTTCTTTATCATGCTAGGATTAGCAGGAAAAAGCAAAAAATTTCAGAATTGCACCTTGCAATGTGGAGATATTACTGTTTGTGCATTTACAATATTCATTGATTTTTGCCATTGAAAAACGTCCAGAAATGTTTGAAGCTACTGACTGAATGAAAGGAGCTGGCATCTCACTCTCTTTGAATCTTATCATGCTAGGATTAGCAGGAAAAAGCAAAAAATTTCAGAATTGCACCTTGCAATGTGGAGATATTACTGTTTGTGCATTTACAATATTCATTGATTTTTGCCATTGAAAAACATGTTTTTCATATACCAGAAATGTTTGAAGCTACTGACTGAATGAAAGGAGCTGGCATCTCACTCTCTTTGAATCTTCTTTATCATGCTAGGATTAGCAGGAAAAAGCAAAAAATTTCAGAATTGCACCTTGCAATGTGGAGATATTACTGTTTGTGCATTTACAATATTCATTGATTTTTGCCATTGAAAAACATGTTATTCATATACCAGAAATGTTTGAAGCTACTGACTGAATGAAAGGAGCTGGCATCTCACTCTCTTTGAATCTTCTTTATCATGCTAGGATTAACAGGAAAAAGCAAAAAATTTCAGAATTGCACCTTGCAATGTGGAGATATTACTGTTTGTGCATTTACAATATTCATTGATTTTTGCCATTGAAAAACGTCCAGAAATGTTTGAAGCTACTGACTGAATGAAAGGAGCTGGCATCTCACTCTCTTTGAATCTTCTTTATCATGCTAGGATTAGCAGGAAAAAGCAAAAAATTTCAGAATTGCACCTTGCAATGTGGAGATATTACTGTTTGTGCATTTACAATATTCATTGATTTTTGCCATTGAAAAACATGTTTTTCATATACCAGAAATGTTTGAAGCTACTGACTGAATGAAAGGAGCTGGCATCTCACTCTCTTTGAATCTTCTTTATCATGCTAGGATTAGCAGGAAAAAGCAAAAAATTTCAGAATTGCACCTTGCAATGTGGAGATATTACTGTTTGTGCATTTACAATATTCATTGATTTTTGCCATTGAAAAACATGTTTTTCATATACCAGAAATGTTTGAAGCTACTGACTGAATGAAAGGAGCTGGCATATCACTCTCTTTGAATCTTCTTTATCATGCTAGGATTAGCAGGAAAAAGCAAAAAATTTCAGAATTGCACCTTGCAATGTGGAGATATTACTGTTTGTGCATTTACAATATTCATTGATTTTTGCCATTGAAAAACATGTTTTTCATATACCAGAAATGTTTGAAGCTACTGACTGAATGAAAGGAGCTGGCATCTCACTCTCTTTGAATCTTCTTTATCATGCTAGGATTAGCAGGAAAAAGCAAAAAATTTCAGAATTGCACCTTGCAATGTGGAGATATTACTGTTTGTGCATTTACAATATTCATTGATTTTTGCCATTGAAAAACATGTTTTTCATATACCAGAAATGTTTGAAGCTACTGACTGAATGAAAGGAGCTGGTATCTCACTCTCTTTGAATCTTCTTTATCATGCTAGGATTAGCAGGAAAAAGCAAAAAATTTCAGAATTGCACCTTGCAATGTGGAAATATTACTGTTTGTGCATTTACAATATTCATTGATTTTTGCCATTGAAAAACATGTTTTTCATATACCAGAAATGTTTGAAGCTACTGACTGAATGAAAGGAGCTGGCATCTCACTCTCTTTGAATCTTCTTTATCATGCTAGGATTAGCAGGAAAAAGCAAAAAATTTCAGAATTGCACCTTGCAATGTGGAGATATTACTGTTTGTGCATTTACAATATTCATTGATTTTTGCCATTGAAAAACGTCCAGAAATGTTTGAAGCTACTGACTGAATGAAAGGAGCTGGCATCTCACTCTCTTTGAATCTTCTTTATCATGCTAGGATTAGCAGGAAAAAGCAAAAAATTTCAGAATTGCACCTTGCAATGTGGAAATATTACTGTTTGTGCATTTACAATATTCATTGATTTTTGCCATTGAAAAACATGTTTTTCATATACCAGAAATGTTTGAAGCTACTGACTGAATGAAAGGAGCTGGCATCTCACTCTCTTTGAATCTTCTTTATCATGCTAGGATTAGCAGGAAAAAGCAAAAAATTTCAGAATTGCACCTTGCAATGTGGAGATATTACTGTTTGTGCATTTACAATATTCATTGATTTTTGCCATTGAAAAACGTCCAGAAATGTTTGAAGCTACTGACTGAATGAAAGGAGCTGGCATCTCACTCTCTTTGAATCTTATCATGCTAGGATTAGCAGGAAAAAGCAAAAAATTTCAGAATTGCACCTTGCAATGTGGAGATATTACTGTTTGTGCATTTACAATATTCATTGATTTTTGCCATTGAAAAACATGTTTTTCATATACCAGAAATGTTTGAAGCTACTGACTGAATGAAAGGAGCTGGCATCTCACTCTCTTTGAGTCTTCTTTATCATGCTAGGATTAGCAGGAAAAAGCAAAAAATTTCAGAATTGCACCTTGCAATGTGGAGATATTACTGTTTGTGCATTTACAATATTCATTGATTTTTGCCATTGAAAAACATGTTATTCATATACCAGAAATGTTTGAAGCTACTGACTGAATGAAAGGAGCTGGCATCTCACTCTCTTTGAATCTTCTTTATCATGCTAGGATTAACAGGAAAAAGCAAAAAATTTCAGAATTGCACCTTGCAATGTGGAGATATTACTGTTTGTGCATTTACAATATTCATTGATTTTTGCCATTGAAAAACGTCCAGAAATGTTTGAAGCTACTGACTGAATGAAAGGAGCTGGCATCTCACTCTCTTTGAATCTTCTTTATCATGCTAGGATTAGCAGGAAAAAGCAAAAAATTTCAGAATTGCACCTTGCAATGTGGAGATATTACTGTTTGTGCATTTACAATATTCATTGATTTTTGCCATTGAAAAACATGTTTTTCATATACCAGAAATGTTTGAAGCTACTGACTGAATGAAAGGAGCTGGCATCTCACTCTCTTTGAATCTTCTTTATCATGCTAGGATTAGCAGGAAAAAGCAAAAAATTTCAGAATTGCACCTTGCAATGTGGAGATATTACTGTTTGTGCATTTACAATATTCATTGATTTTTGCCATTGAAAAACATGTTTTTCATATACCAGAAATGTTTGAAGCTACTGACAATGAAAGGAGCTGGCATCTCACTCTCTTTGAATCTTCTTTATCATGCTAGGATTAGCAGGAAAAAGCAAAAAATTTCAGAATTGCACCTTGCAATGTGGAGATATTACTGTTTGTGCATTTACAATATTCATTGATTTTTGCCATTGAAAAACATGTTTTTCATATACCAGAAATGTTTGAAGCTACTGACTGAATGAAAGGAGCTGGCATCTCACTCTCTTTGAATCTTCTTTATCATGCTAGGATTAGCAGGAAAAAGCAAAAAATTTCAGAATTGCACCTTGCAATGTGGAGATATTACTGTTTGTGCATTTACAATATTCATTGATTTTTGCCATTGAAAAACATGTTTTTCATATACCAGAAATGTTTGAAGCTACTGACTGAATGAAAGGAGCTGGTATCTCACTCTCTTTGAATCTTCTTTATCATGCTAGGATTAGCAGGAAAAAGCAAAAAATTTCAGAATTGCACCTTGCAATGTGGAAATATTACTGTTTGTGCATTTACAATATTCATTGATTTTTGCCATTGAAAAACATGTTTTTCATATACCAGAAATGTTTGAAGCTACTGACTGAATGAAAGGAGCTGGCATCTCACTCTCTTTGAATCTTCTTTATCATGCTAGGATTAGCAGGAAAAAGCAAAAAATTTCAGAATTGCACCTTGCAATGTGGAGATATTACTGTTTGTGCATTTACAATATTCATTGATTTTTGCCATTGAAAAACGTCCAGAAATGTTTGAAGCTACTGACTGAATGAAAGGAGCTGGCATCTCACTCTCTTTGAATCTTCTTTATCATGCTAGGATTAGCAGGAAAAAGCAAAAAATTTCAGAATTGCACCTTGCAATGTGGAGATATTACTGTTTGTGCATTTACAATGTTCATTGATTTTTGCCATTGAAAAACGTCCAGAAATGTTTGAAGCTACTGACTGAATGAAAGGAGCTGGCATCTCACTGTCTTTGAATCTTCTTTATCATGCTAGGATTAACAGGAAAAAGCAAAACATTTCAGAATTGCACCTTGCAATGTGGAGATATTACTGTTTGTGCATTTACAATATTCATTGATTTTTGCCATTGAAAAACATGTTTTTCATATACCAGAAATGTTTGAAGCTACTGACTGAATGAAAGGAGCTGGCATCTCACTCTCTTTGAATCTTCTTTATCATGCTAGGATTAGCAGGAAAAAGCAAAAAATTTCAGAATTCCACCTTGCAATGTGGAGATATTACTGTTTGTGCATTTACAATATTCATTGATTTTTGCCATTGAAAAACATGTTTTTCATATACCAGAAATGTTTGAAGCTACTGACTGAATGAAAGGAGCTGGCATCTCACTCTCTTTGAATCTTCTTTATCCTGCTAGGATTAGCAGGAAAAAGCAAAAAATTTCAGAATTGCACCTTGCAATGTGGAGATATTACTGTTTGTGCATTTACAATATTCATTGATTTTTGCCATTGAAAAACGTCCAGAAATGTTTGAAGCTACTGACTGAATGAAAGGAGCTGGCATCTCACTCTCTTTGAATCTTCTTTATCATGCTAGGATTAGCAGGAAAAACCAAAAAATTTCAGAATTGCACCTTGCAATGTGGAGATATTACTGTTTGTGCATTTACAATATTCATTGATTTTTGCCATTGAAAAACATGTTTTTCATATACCAGAAATGTTTGAAGCTACTGACTGAATGAAAGGAGCTGGCATCTCACTCTCTTTGAATCTTCTTTATCATGCTAGGATTAACAGGAAAAAGCAAAAAATTTCAGAATTGCACCTTGCAATGTGGAGATATTACTGTTTGTGCATTTACAATATTCATTGATTTTTGCCATTGAAAAACGTCCAGAAATGTTTGAAGCTACTGACTGAATGAAAGGAGCTGGCATCTCACTCTCTTTGAATCTTCTTTATCATGCTAGGATTAGCAGGAAAAAGCAAAAAATTTCAGAATTGCACCTTGCAATGTGGAGATATTACTGTTTGTGCATTTACAATATTCATTGATTTTTGCCATTGAAAAACATGTTTTTCATATACCAGAAATGTTTGAAGCTACTGACTGAATGAAAGGAGCTGGCATCTCACTCTCTTTGAATCTTCTTTATCCTGCTAAGGATTAGCAGGAAAAAGCAAAAAATTTCAGAATTGCACCTTGCAATGTGGAGATATTACTGTTTGTGCATTTACAATATTCATTGATTTTTGCCATTGAAAAACGTCCAGAAATGTTTGAAGCTACTGACTGAATGAAAGGAGCTGGCATCTCACTCTCTTTGAATCTTCTTTATCATGCTAGGATTAGCAGGAAAAAGCAAAAAATTTCAGAATTGCACCTTGCAATGTGGAGATATTACTGTTTGTGCATTTACAATGTTCATTGATTTTTGCCATTGAAAAACGTCCAGAAATGTTTGAAGCTACTGACTGAATGAAAGGAGCTGGCATCTCACTCTCTTTGAATCTTCTTTATCATGCTACGATTAACAGGAAAAAGCAAAACATTTCAGAATTGCACCTTGCAATGTGGAGATATTACTGTTTGTGCATTTACAATATTCATTGATTTTTGCCATTGAAAAACATCCAGAAATGTTTGAAGCTACTGACTGAATGAAAGGAGCTGGCATCTCACTCTCTTTGAATCTTCTTTATCATGCTAGGATTAGCAGGAAAAACCAAAAAATTTCAGAATTGCACCTTGCAATGTGGAGATATTACTGTTTGTGCATTTACAATATTCATTGATTTTTGCCATTGAAAAACATGTTTTTCATATACCAGAAATGTTTGAAGCTACTGACTGAATGAAAGGAGCTGGCATCTCACTCTTTGAATCTTCTTTATCATGCTAGGATTAACAGGAAAAAGCAAAAAATTTCAGAATTGCACCTTGCAATGTGGAGATATTACTGTTTGTGCATTTACAATATTCATTGATTTTTGCCATTGAAAAACGTTCAGAAATGTTTGAAGCTACTGACTGAATGAAAGGAGCTGGCATCTCACTCTCTTTGAATCTTCTTTATCATGCTAGGATTAGCAGGAAAAAGCAAAAAATTTCAGAATTGCACCTTGCAATGTGGAGATATTACTGTTTGTGCATTTACAATATTCATTGATTTTTGCCATTGAAAAACATGTTTTTCATATACCAGAAATGTTTGAAGCTACTGACTGAATGAAAGGAGCTGGCATCTCACTCTCTTTGAATCTTCTTTATCATGCTAGGATTAGCAGGAAAAAGCAAAAAATTTCAGAATTGCACCTTGCAATGTGGAGATATTACTGTTTGTGCATTTACAATATTCATTGATTTTTGCCATTGAAAAACATGTTTTTCATATACCAGAAATGTTTGAAGCTACTGACTGAATGAAAGGAGCTGGCATCTCACTCTCTTTGAATCTTCTTTATCCTGCTAAGGATTAGCAGGAAAAAGCAAAAAATTTCAGAATTGCACCTTGCAATGTGGAGATATTACTGTTTGTGCATTTACAATATTCATTGATTTTTGCCATTGAAAAACGTCCAGAAATGTTTGAAGCTACTGACTGAATGAAAGGAGCTGGCATCTCACTCTCTTTGAATCTTCTTTATCATGCTAGGATTAGCAGGAAAAAGCAAAAAATTTCAGAATTGCACCTTGCAATGTGGAGATATTACTGTTTGTGCATTTACAATGTTCATTGATTTTTGCCATTGAAAAACGTCCAGAAATGTTTGAAGCTACTGACTGAATGAAAGGAGCTGGCATCTCACTCTCTTTGAATCTTCTTTATCATGCTAGGATTAACAGGAAAAAGCAAAACATTTCAGAATTGCACCTTGCAATGTGGAGATATTACTGTTTGTGCATTTACAATATTCATTGATTTTTGCCATTGAAAAACATCCAGAAATGTTTGAAGCTACTGACTGAATGAAAGGAGCTGGCATCTCACTCTCTTTGAATCTTCTTTATCATGCTAGGATTAGCAGGAAAAAGCAAAAAATTTCAGAATTGCACCTTGCAATGTGGAGATATTACTGTTTGTGCATTTACAATATTCATTGATTTTTTCCATTGAAAAACATGTTTTTCATATACCAGAAATGTTTGAAGCTACTGACTGAATGAAAGGAGCTGGCATCTCACTCTCTTTGAATCTTCTTTATCATGCTAGGATTAGCAGGAAAAAGCAAAAAATTTCAGAATTCCACCTTGCAATGTGGAGATATTACTGTTTGTGCATTTACAATATTCATTGATTTTTGCCATTGAAAAACATGTTTTTCATATACCAGAAATGTTTGAAGCTACTGACTGAATGAAAGGAGCTGGCATCTCACTCTCTTTGAATCTTCTTTATCATGCTAGGATTAACAGGAAAAAGCAAAAAATTTCAGAATTGCACCTTGCAATGTGGAGATATTACTGTTTGTGCATTTACAATATTCATTGATTTTTGCCATTGAAAAACGTCCAGAAATGTTTGAAGCTACTGACTGAATGAAAGGAGCTGGCATCTCACTCTCTTTGAATCTTCTTTATCATGCTAGGATTAACAGGAAAAAGCAAAAAATTTCAGAATTGCACCTTGCAATGTGGAGATATTACTGTTTGTGCATTTACAATATTCATTGATTTTTGCCATTGAAAAACATGTTTTTCATATACCAGAAATGTTTGAAGCTACTGACTGAATGAAAGGAGCTGGCATCTCACTCTCTTTGAATCTTCTTTATCATGCTAGGATTAGCAGGAAAAAGCAAAAAATTTCAGAATTGCACCTTGCAATGTGGAGATATTACTGTTTGTGCATTTACAATATTCATTGATTTTTGCCATTGAAAAACATGTTTTTCATATACCAGAAATGTTTGAAGCTACTGACTGAATGAAAGGAGCTGGCATCTCACTCTCTTTGAATCTTCTTTATCATGCTAGGATTAGCAGGAAAAAGCAAAAAATTTCAGAATTGCACCTTGCAATGTGGAGATATTACTGTTTGTGCATTTACAATATTCATTGATTTTTGCCATTGAAAAACATGTTTTTCATATACCAGAAATGTTTGAAGCTACTGACTGAATGAAAGGAGCTGGCATCTCACTCTCTTTGAATCTTCTTTATCATGCTAGGATTAACAGGAAAAAGCAAAAAATTTCAGAATTGCACCTTGCAATGTGGAGATATTACTGTTTGTGCATTTACAATATTCATTGATTTTTGCCATTGAAAAACGTCCAGAAATGTTTGAAGCTACTGACTGAATGAAAGGAGCTGGCATCTCACTCTCTTTGAATCTTCTTTATCATGCTAGGATTAGCAGGAAAAAGCAAAAAATTTCAGAATTGCACCTTGCAATGTGGAGATATTACTGTTTGTGCATTTACAATATTCATTGATTTTTGCCATTGAAAAACATGTTTTTCATATACCAGAAATGTTTGAAGCTACTGACTGAATGAAAGGAGCTGGCATCTCACTCTCTTTGAATCTTCTTTATCATGCTAGGATTAGCAGGAAAAAGCAAAAAATTTCAGAATTGCACCTTGCAATGTGGAGATATTACTGTTTGTGCATTTACAATATTCATTGATTTTTGCCATTGAAAAACATGTTTTTCATATACCAGAAATGTTTGAAGCTACTGACTGAATGAAAGGAGCTGGCATCTCACTCTCTTTGAATCTTCTTTATCCTGCTAAGGATTAGCAGGAAAAAGCAAAAAATTTCAGAATTGCACCTTGCAATGTGGAGATATTACTGTTTGTGCATTTACAATATTCATTGATTTTTGCCATTGAAAAACGTCCAGAAATGTTTGAAGCTACTGACTGAATGAAAGGAGCTGGCATCTCACTCTCTTTGAATCTTCTTTATCATGCTAGGATTAGCAGGAAAAAGCAAAAAATTTCAGAATTGCACCTTGCAATGTGGAGATATTACTGTTTGTGCATTTACAATGTTCATTGATTTTTGCCATTGAAAAACGTCCAGAAATGTTTGAAGCTACTGACTGAATGAAAGGAGCTGGCATCTCACTCTCTTTGAATCTTATTTATCATGCTACGATTAACAGGAAAAAGCAAAACATTTCAGAATTGCACCTTGCAATGTGGAGATATTACTGTTTGTGCATTTACAATATTCATTGATTTTTGCCATTGAAAAACATTCAGAAATGTTTGAAGCTACTGACTGAATGAAAGGAGCTGGCATCTCACTCTCTTTGAATCTTCTTTATCATGCTAGGATTAGCAGGAAAAACCAAAAAATTTCAGAATTGCACCTTGCAATGTGGAGATATTACTGTTTGTGCATTTACAATATTCATTGATTTTTGCCATTGAAAAACATGTTTTTCATATACCAGAAATGTTTGAAGCTACTGACTGAATGAAAGGAGCTGGCATCTCACTCTTTGAATCTTCTTTATCATGCTAGGATTAACAGGAAAAAGCAAAAAATTTCAGAATTGCACCTTGCAATGTGGAGATATTACTGTTTGTGCATTTACAATATTCATTGATTTTTGCCATTGAAAAACGTCCAGAAATGTTTGAAGCTACTGACTGAATGAAAGGAGCTGGCATCTCACTCTCTTTGAATCTTCTTTATCATGCTAGGATTAGCAGGAAAAAGCAAAAAATTTCAGAATTGCACCTTGCAATGTGGAGATATTACTGTTTGTGCATGTACAATATTCATTGATTTTTGCCATTGAAAAACATGTTTTTCATATACCAGAAATGTTTGAAGCTACTGACTGAATGAAAGGAGCTGGCATCTCACTCTCTTTGAATCTTCTTTATCATGCTAGGATTATCAGGAAAAAGCAAAAAATTTCAGAATTGCACCTTGCAATGTGGAGATATTACTGTTTGTGCATTTACAATATTCATTGATTTTTGCCATTGAAAAACATGTTTTTCATATACCAGAAATGTTTGAAGCTACTGACTGAATGAAAGGAGCTGGCATCTCACTCTCTTTGAATCTTCTTTATCCTGCTAAGGATTAGCAGGAAAAAGCAAAAAATTTCAGAATTGCACCTTGCAATGTGGAGATATTACTGTTTGTGCATTTACAATATTCATTGATTTTTGCCATTGAAAAACGTCCAGAAATGTTTGAAGCTACTGACTGAATGAAAGGAGCTGGCATCTCACTCTCTTTGAATCTTCTTTATCATGCTAGGATTAGCAGGAAAAAGCAAAAAATTTCAGAATTGCACCTTGCAATGTGGAGATATTACTGTTTGTGCATTTACAATGTTCATTGATTTTTGCCATTGAAAAACGTCCAGAAATGTTTGAAGCTACTGACTGAATGAAAGGAGCTGGCATCTCACTCTCTTTGAATCTTCTTTATCATGCTAGGATTAACAGGAAAAAGCAAAACATTTCAGAATTGCACCTTGCAATGTGGAGATATTACTGTTTGTGCATTTACAATATTCATTGATTTTTGCCATTGAAAAACATCCAGAAATGTTTGAAGCTACTGACTGAATGAAAGGAGCTGGCATCTCACTCTCTTTGAATCTTCTTTATCATGCTAGGATTAGCAGGAAAAAGCAAAAAATTTCAGAATTGCACCTTGCAATGTGGAGATATTACTGTTTGTGCATTTACAATATTCATTGATTTTTTCCATTGAAAAACATGTTTTTCATATACCAGAAATGTTTGAAGCTACTGACTGAATGAAAGGAGCTGGCATCTCACTCTCTTTGAATCTTCTTTATCATGCTAGGATTAGCAGGAAAAAGCAAAAAATTTCAGAATTCCACCTTGCAATGTGGAGATATTACTGTTTGTGCATTTACAATATTCATTGATTTTTGCCATTGAAAAACATGTTTTTCATATACCAGAAATGTTTGAAGCTACTGACTGAATGAAAGGAGCTGGCATCTCACTCTCTTTGAATCTTCTTTATCATGCTAGGATTAACAGGAAAAAGCAAAAAATTTCAGAATTGCACCTTGCAATGTGGAGATATTACTGTTTGTGCATTTACAATATTCATTGATTTTTGCCATTGAAAAACGTCCAGAAATGTTTGAAGCTACTGACTGAATGAAAGGAGCTGGCATCTCACTCTCTTTGAATCTTCTTTATCATGCTAGGATTAACAGGAAAAAGCAAAAAATTTCAGAATTGCACCTTGCAATGTGGAGATATTACTGTTTGTGCATTTACAATATTCATTGATTTTTGCCATTGAAAAACATGTTTTTCATATACCAGAAATGTTTGAAGCTACTGACTGAATGAAAGGAGCTGGCATCTCACTCTCTTTGAATCTTCTTTATCATGCTAGGATTAGCAGGAAAAAGCAAAAAATTTCAGAATTGCACCTTGCAATGTGGAGATATTACTGTTTGTGCATTTACAATATTCATTGATTTTTGCCATTGAAAAACATGTTTTTCATATACCAGAAATGTTTGAAGCTACTGACTGAATGAAAGGAGCTGGCATCTCACTCTCTTTGAATCTTCTTTATCATGCTAGGATTAGCAGGAAAAAGCAAAAAATTTCAGAATTGCACCTTGCAATGTGGAGATATTACTGTTTGTGCATTTACAATATTCATTGATTTTTGCCATTGAAAAACATGTTTTTCATATACCAGAAATGTTTGAAGCTACTGACTGAATGAAAGGAGCTGGCATCTCACTCTCTTTGAATCTTCTTTATCATGCTAGGATTAGCAGGAAAAAGCAAAAAATTTCAGAATTGCACCTTGCAATGTGGAGATATTACTGTTTGTGCATTTACAATATTCATTGATTTTTGCCATTGAAAAACATGTTTTTCATATACCAGAAATGTTTGAAGCTACTGACTGAACGAAAGGAGCTGGCATCTCACTCTCTTTGAATCTTCTTTATCATGCTAGGATTAGCAGGAAAAAGCAAAAAATTTCAGAATTGCACCTTGCAATGTGGAGATATTACTGTTTGTGCATTTACAATATTCATTGATTTTTGCCATTGAAAAACATCCAGAAATGTTTGAAGCTACTGACTGAATGAAAGGAGCTGGCATCTCACTCTCTTTGAATCTTCTTTATCATGCTAGGATTAGCAGGAAAAAGCAAAAAATTTCAGAATTGCACCTTGCAATGTGGAGATATTACTGTTTGTGCATTTACAATATTCATTGATTTTTGCCATTGAAAAACATGTTTTTCATATACCAGAAATGTTTGAAGCTACTGACTGAATGAAAGGAGCTGGCATCTCACTCTCTTTGAATCTTCTTTATCATGCTAGGATTAGCAGGAAAAAGCAAAAAATTTCAGAATTCCACCTTGCAATGTGGAGATATTACTGTTTGTGCATTTACAATATTCATTGATTTTTGCCATTGAAAAACATGTTTTTCATATACCAGAAATGTTTGAAGCTACTGACTGAATGAAAGGAGCTGGCATCTCACTCTCTTTGAATCTTCTTTATCATGCTAGGATTAACAGGAAAAAGCAAAAAATTTCAGAATTGCACCTTGCAATGTGGAGATATTACTGTTTGTGCATTTACAATATTCATTGATTTTTGCCATTGAAAAACGTCCAGAAATGTTTGAAGCTACTGACTGAATGAAAGGAGCTGGCATCTCACTCTCTTTGAATCTTCTTTATCATGCTAGGATTAACAGGAAAAAGCAAAAAATTTCAGAATTGCACCTTGCAATGTGGAGATATTACTGTTTGTGCATTTACAATATTCATTGATTTTTGCCATTGAAAAACGTCCAGAAATGTTTGAAGCTACTGACTGAATGAAAGGAGCTGGCATCTCACTCTCTTTGAATCTTCTTTATCATGCTAGGATTAGCAGGAAAAAGCAAAAAATTTCAGAATTGCACCTTGCAATGTGGAGATATTACTGTTTGTGCATTTACAATATTCATTGATTTTTGCCATTGAAAAACATGTTTTTCATATACCAGAAATGTTTGAAGCTACTGACTGAATGAAAGGAGCTGGCATCTCACTCTCTTTGAATCTTCTTTATCATGCTAGGATTAGCAGGAAAAAGCAAAAAATTTCAGAATTGCACCTTGCAATGTGGAGATATTACTGTTTGTGCATTTACAATATTCATTGATTTTTGCCATTGAAAAACATGTTTTTCATATACCAGAAATGTTTGAAGCTACTGACTGAATGAAAGGAGCTGGCATCTCACTCTCTTTGAATCTTCTTTATCATGCTAGGATTAGCAGGAAAAAGCAAAAAATTTCAGAATTGCACCTTGCAATGTGGAGATATTACTGTTTGTGCATTTACAATATTCATTGATTTTTGCCATTGAAAAACATGTTTTTCATATACCAGAAATGTTTGAAGCTACTGACTGAATGAAAGGAGCTGGCATCTCACTCTCTTTGAATCTTCTTTATCATGCTAGGATTAGCAGGAAAAAGCAAAAAATTTCAGAATTGCACCTTGCAATGTGGAGATATTACTGTTTGTGCATTTACAATATTCATTGATTTTTGCCATTGAAAAACATGTTTTTCATATACCAGAAATGTTTGAAGCTACTGACTGAATGAAAGGAGCTGGCATCTCACTCTCTTTGAATCTTCTTTATCATGCTAGGATTAGCAGGAAAAAGCAAAAAATTTCAGAATTGCACCTTGCAATGTGGAGATATTACTGTTTGTGCATTTACAATATTCATTGATTTTTGCCATTGAAAAACATGTTTTTCATATACCAGAAATGTTTGAAGCTACTGACTGAATGAAAGGAGCTGGTATCTCACTCTCTTTGAATCTTCTTTATCATGCTAGGATTAGCAGGAAAAAGCAAAAAATTTCAGAATTGCACCTTGCAATGTGGAGATATTACTGTTTGTGCATTTACAATATTCATTGATTTTTGCCATTGAAAAACATGTTTTTCATATACCAGAAATGTTTGAAGCTACTGACTGAATGAAAGGAGCTGGCATCTCACTCTCTTTAAATCTTCTTTATCATGCTAGGATTAACAGGAAAAAGCAAAAAATTTCAGAATTGCACCTTGCAATGTGGAGATATTACTGTTTGTGCATTTACAATATTCATTGATTTTTGCCATTGAAAAACATGTTTTTCATATACCAGAAATGTTTGAAGCTACTGACTGAATGAAAGGAGCTGGCATCTCACTCTCTTTGAATCTTCTTTATCATGCTAGTATTAACAGGAAAAAGCAAAAAATTTCAGAATTGCACCTTGCAATGTGGAGATATTACTGTTTGTGCATTTACAATATTCATTGATTTTTGCCATTGAAAAACGTCCAGAAATGTTTGAAGCTACTGACTGAATGAAAGGAGCTGGCATCTCACTCTCTTTGAATCTTCTTTATCATGCTAGGATTAACAGGAAAAAGCAAAAAATTTCAGAATTGCACCTTGCAATGTGGAGATATTACTGTTTGTGCATTTACAATATTCATTGATTTTTGCCATTGAAAAACATGTTTTTCATATACCAGAAATGTTTGAAGCTACTGACTGAATGAAAGGAGCTGGCATCTCACTCTCTTTGAATCTTCTTTATCATGCTAGGATTAGCAGGAAAAAGCAAAAAATTTCAGAATTGCACCTTGCAATGTGGAGATATTACTGTTTGTGCATTTACAATATTCATTGATTTTTGCCATTGAAAAACATGTTTTTCATATACCAGAAATGTTTGAAGCTACTGACTGAATGAAAGGAGCTGGCATCTCACTCTCTTTGAATCTTCTTTATCATGCTAGGATTAGCAGGAAAAAGCAAAAAATTTCAGAATTGCACCTTGCAATGTGGAGATATTACTGTTTGTGCATTTACAATATTCATTGATTTTTGCCATTGAAAAACATGTTTTTCATATACCAGAAATGTTTGAAGCTACTGACTGAATGAAAGGAGCTGGCATCTCACTCTCTTTGAATCTTCTTTATCATGCTAGGATTAACAGGAAAAAGCAAAAAATTTCAGAATTGCACCTTGCAATGTGGAGATATTACTGTTTGTGCATTTACAATATTCATTGATTTTTGCCATTGAAAAACGTCCAGAAATGTTTGAAGCTACTGACTGAATGAAAGGAGCTGGCATCTCACTCTCTTTGAATCTTCTTTATCATGCTAGGATTAGCAGGAAAAAGCAAAAAATTTCAGAATTGCACCTTGCAATGTGGAGATATTACTGTTTGTGCATTTACAATATTCATTGATTTTTGCCATTGAAAAACATGTTTTTCATATACCAGAAATGTTTGAAGCTACTGACTGAATGAAAGGAGCTGGCATCTCACTCTCTTTGAATCTTCTTTATCATGCTAGGATTAGCAGGAAAAAGCAAAAAATTTCAGAATTGCACCTTGCAATGTGGAGATATTACTGTTTGTGCATTTACAATATTCATTGATTTTTGCCATTGAAAAACATGTTTTTCATATACCAGAAATGTTTGAAGCTACTGACTGAATGAAAGGAGCTGGCATCTCACTCTCTTTGAATCTTCTTTATCCTGCTAAGGATTAGCAGGAAAAAGCAAAAAATTTCAGAATTGCACCTTGCAATGTGGAGATATTACTGTTTGTGCATTTACAATATTCATTGATTTTTGCCATTGAAAAACGTCCAGAAATGTTTGAAGCTACTGACTGAATGAAAGGAGCTGGCATCTCACTCTCTTTGAATCTTCTTTATCATGCTAGGATTAGCAGGAAAAAGCAAAAAATTTCAGAATTGCACCTTGCAATGTGGAGATATTACTGTTTGTGCATTTACAATGTTCATTGATTTTTGCCATTGAAAAACGTCCAGAAATGTTTGAAGCTACTGACTGATTGAAAGGAGCTGGCATCTCACTCTCTTTGAATCTTCTTTATCATGCTACGATTAACAGGAAAAAGCAAAACATTTCAGAATTGCACCTTGCAATGTGGAGATATTACTGTTTGTGCATTTACAATATTCATTGATTTTTGCCATTGAAAAACATCCAGAAATGTTTGAAGCTACTGACTGAATGAAAGGAGCTGGCATCTCACTCTCTTTGAATCTTCTTTATCATGCTAGGATTAGCAGGAAAAACCAAAAAATTTCAGAATTGCACCTTGCAATGTGGAGATATTACTGTTTGTGCATTTACAATATTCATTGATTTTTGCCATTGAAAAACATGTTTTTCATATACCAGAAATGTTTGAAGCTACTGACTGAATGAAAGGAGCTGGCATCTCACTCTTTGAATCTTCTTTATCATGCTAGGATTAACAGGAAAAAGCAAAAAATTTCAGAATTGCACCTTGCAATGTGGAGATATTACTGTTTGTGCATTTACAATATTCATTGATTTTTGCCATTGAAAAACGTCCAGAAATGTTTGAAGCTACTGACTGAATGAAAGGAGCTGGCATCTCACTCTCTTTGAATCTTCTTTATCATGCTAGGATTAGCAGGAAAAAGCAAAAAATTTCAGAATTGCACCTTGCAATGTGGAGATATTACTGTTTGTGCATGTACAATATTCATTGATTTTTGCCATTGAAAAACATGTTTTTCATATACCAGAAATGTTTGAAGCTACTGACTGAATGAAAGGAGCTGGCATCTCACTCTCTTTGAATCTTCTTTATCATGCTAGGATTAGCAGGAAAAAGCAAAAAATTTCAGAATTGCACCTTGCAATGTGGAGATATTACTGTTTGTGCATTTACAATATTCATTGATTTTTGCCATTGAAAAACATGTTTTTCATATACCAGAAATGTTTGAAGCTACTGACTGAATGAAAGGAGCTGGCATCTCACTCTCTTTGAATCTTCTTTATCCTGCTAAGGATTAGCAGGAAAAAGCAAAAAATTTCAGAATTGCACCTTGCAATGTGGAGATATTACTGTTTGTGCATTTACAATATTCATTGATTTTTGCCATTGAAAAACGTCCAGAAATGTTTGAAGCTACTGACTGAATGAAAGGAGCTGGCATCTCACTCTCTTTGAATCTTCTTTATCATGCTAGGATTAGCAGGAAAAAGCAAAAAATTTCAGAATTGCACCTTGCAATGTGGAGATATTACTGTTTGTGCATTTACAATGTTCATTGATTTTTGCCATTGAAAAACGTCCAGAAATGTTTGAAGCTACTGACTGAATGAAAGGAGCTGGCATCTCACTCTCTTTGAATCTTCTTTATCATGCTAGGATTAGCAGGAAAAAGCAAAAAATTTCAGAATTGCACCTTGCAATGTGGAGATATTACTGTTTGTGCATTTACAATATTCATTGATTTTTGCCATTGAAAAACATGTTTTTCATATACCAGAAATGTTTGAAGCTACTGACTGAATGAAAGGAGCTGGCATCTCACTCTCTTTGAATCTTCTTTATCCTGCTAAGGATTAGCAGGAAAAAGCAAAAAATTTCAGAATTGCACCTTGCAATGTGGAGATATTACTGTTTGTGCATTTACAATATTCATTGATTTTTGCCATTGAAAAACGTCCAGAAATGTTTGAAGCTACTGACTGAATGAAAGGAGCTGGCATCTCACTCTCTTTGAATCTTCTTTATCATGCTAGGATTAGCAGGAAAAAGCAAAAAATTTCAGAATTGCACCTTGCAATGTGGAGATATTACTGTTTGTGCATTTACAATGTTCATTGATTTTTGCCATTGAAAAACGTCCAGAAATGTTTGAAGCTACTGACTGAATGAAAGGAGCTGGCATCTCACTCTCTTTGAATCTTCTTTATCATGCTACGATTAACAGGAAAAAGCAAAACATTTCAGAATTGCACCTTGCAATGTGGAGATATTACTGTTTGTGCATTTACAATATTCATTGATTTTTGCCATTGAAAAACATCCAGAAATGTTTGAAGCTACTGACTGAATGAAAGGAGCTGGCATCTCACTCTCTTTGAATCTTCTTTATCATGCTAGGATTAGCAGGAAAAACCAAAAAATTTCAGAATTGCACCTTGCAATGTGGAGATATTACTGTTTGTGCATTTACAATATTCATTGATTTTTGCCATTGAAAAACATGTTTTTCATATACCAGAAATGTTTGAAGCTACTGACTGAATGAAAGGAGCTGGCATCTCACTCTTTGAATCTTCTTTATCATGCTAGGATTAACAGGAAAAAGCAAAAAATTTCAGAATTGCACCTTGCAATGTGGAGATATTACTGTTTGTGCATTTACAATATTCATTGATTTTTGCCATTGAAAAACGTCCAGAAATGTTTGAAGCTACTGACTGAATGAAAGGAGCTGGCATCTCACTCTCTTTGAATCTTCTTTATCATGCTAGGATTAGCAGGAAAAAGCAAAAAATTTCAGAATTGCACCTTGCAATGTGGAGATATTACTGTTTGTGCATGTACAATATTCATTGATTTTTGCCATTGAAAAACATGTTTTTCATATACCAGAAATGTTTGAAGCTACTGACTGAATGAAAGGAGCTGGCATCTCACTCTCTTTGAATCTTCTTTATCATGCTAGGATTAGCAGGAAAAAGCAAAAAATTTCAGAATTGCACCTTGCAATGTGGAGATATTACTGTTTGTGCATTTACAATATTCATTGATTTTTGCCATTGAAAAACATGTTTTTCATATACCAGAAATGTTTGAAGCTACTGACTGAATGAAAGGAGCTGGCATCTCACTCTCTTTGAATCTTCTTTATCCTGCTAAGGATTAGCAGGAAAAAGCAAAAAATTTCAGAATTGCACCTTGCAATGTGGAGATATTACTGTTTGTGCATTTACAATATTCATTGATTTTTGCCATTGAAAAACGTCCAGAAATGTTTGAAGCTACTGACTGAATGAAAGGAGCTGGCATCTCACTCTCTTTGAATCTTCTTTATCATGCTAGGATTAGCAGGAAAAAGCAAAAAATTTCAGAATTGCACCTTGCAATGTGGAGATATTACTGTTTGTGCATTTACAATATTCATTGATTTTTTCCATTGAAAAACATGTTTTTCATATACCAGAAATGTTTGAAGCTACTGACTGAATGAAAGGAGCTGGCATCTCACTCTCTTTGAATCTTCTTTATCATGCTAGGATTAGCAGGAAAAAGCAAAAAATTTCAGAATTCCACCTTGCAATGTGGAGATATTACTGTTTGTGCATTTACAATATTCATTGATTTTTGCCATTGAAAAACATGTTTTTCATATACCAGAAATGTTTGAAGCTACTGACTGAATGAAAGGAGCTGGCATCTCACTCTCTTTGAATCTTCTTTATCATGCTAGGATTAACAGGAAAAAGCAAAAAATTTCAGAATTGCACCTTGCAATGTGGAGATATTACTGTTTGTGCATTTACAATATTCATTGATTTTTGCCATTGAAAAACGTCCAGAAATGTTTGAAGCTACTGACTGAATGAAAGGAGCTGGCATCTCACTCTCTTTGAATCTTCTTTATCATGCTAGGATTAACAGGAAAAAGCAAAAAATTTCAGAATTGCACCTTGCAATGTGGAGATATTACTGTTTGTGCATTTACAATATTCATTGATTTTTGCCATTGAAAAACATGTTTTTCATATACCAGAAATGTTTGAAGCTACTGACTGAATGAAAGGAGCTGGCATCTCACTCTCTTTGAATCTTCTTTATCATGCTAGGATTAGCAGGAAAAAGCAAAAAATTTCAGAATTGCACCTTGCAATGTGGAGATATTACTGTTTGTGCATTTACAATATTCATTGATTTTTGCCATTGAAAAACATGTTTTTCATATACCAGAAATGTTTGAAGCTACTGACTGAATGAAAGGAGCTGGCATCTCACTCTCTTTGAATCTTCTTTATCATGCTAGGATTAGCAGGAAAAAGCAAAAAATTTCAGAATTGCACCTTGCAATGTGGAGATATTACTGTTTGTGCATTTACAATATTCATTGATTTTTGCCATTGAAAAACATGTTTTTCATATACCAGAAATGTTTGAAGCTACTGACTGAATGAAAGGAGCTGGCATCTCACTCTCTTTGAATCTTCTTTATCATGCTAGGATTAGCAGGAAAAAGCAAAAAATTTCAGAATTGCACCTTGCAATGTGGAGATATTACTGTTTGTGCATTTACAATATTCATTGATTTTTGCCATTGAAAAACATGTTTTTCATATACCAGAAATGTTTGAAGCTACTGACTGAACGAAAGGAGCTGGCATCTCACTCTCTTTGAATCTTCTTTATCATGCTAGGATTAGCAGGAAAAAGCAAAAAATTTCAGAATTGCACCTTGCAATGTGGAGATATTACTGTTTGTGCATTTACAATATTCATTGATTTTTGCCATTGAAAAACATCCAGAAATGTTTGAAGCTACTGACTGAATGAAAGGAGCTGGCATCTCACTCTCTTTGAATCTTCTTTATCATGCTAGGATTAGCAGGAAAAAGCAAAAAATTTCAGAATTGCACCTTGCAATGTGGAGATATTACTGTTTGTGCATTTACAATATTCATTGATTTTTGCCATTGAAAAACATGTTTTTCATATACCAGAAATGTTTGAAGCTACTGACTGAATGAAAGGAGCTGGCATCTCACTCTCTTTGAATCTTCTTTATCATGCTAGGATTAGCAGGAAAAAGCAAAAAATTTCAGAATTCCACCTTGCAATGTGGAGATATTACTGTTTGTGCATTTACAATATTCATTGATTTTTGCCATTGAAAAACATGTTTTTCATATACCAGAAATGTTTGAAGCTACTGACTGAATGAAAGGAGCTGGCATCTCACTCTCTTTGAATCTTCTTTATCATGCTAGGATTAACAGGAAAAAGCAAAAAATTTCAGAATTGCACCTTGCAATGTGGAGATATTACTGTTTGTGCATTTACAATATTCATTGATTTTTGCCATTGAAAAACGTCCAGAAATGTTTGAAGCTACTGACTGAATGAAAGGTGCTGGCATCTCACTCTCTTTGAATCTTCTTTATCATGCTAGGATTAACAGGAAAAAGCAAAAAATTTCAGAATTGCACCTTGCAATGTGGAGATATTACTGTTTGTGCATTTACAATATTCATTGATTTTTGCCATTGAAAAACGTCCAGAAATGTTTGAAGCTACTGACTGAATGAAAGGAGCTGGCATCTCACTCTCTTTGAATCTTCTTTATCATGCTAGGATTAGCAGGAAAAAGCAAAAAATTTCAGAATTGCACCTTGCAATGTGGAGATATTACTGTTTGTGCATTTACAATATTCATTGATTTTTGCCATTGAAAAACATGTTTTTCATATACCAGAAATGTTTGAAGCTACTGACTGAATGAAAGGAGCTGGCATCTCACTCTCTTTGAATCTTCTTTATCATGCTAGGATTAGCAGGAAAAAGCAAAAAATTTCAGAATTGCACCTTGCAATGTGGAGATATTACTGTTTGTGCATTTACAATATTCATTGATTTTTGCCATTGAAAAACATGTTTTTCATATACCAGAAATGTTTGAAGCTACTGACTGAATGAAAGGAGCTGGCATCTCACTCTCTTTGAATCTTCTTTATCATGCTAGGATTAGCAGGAAAAAGCAAAAAATTTCAGAATTGCACCTTGCAATGTGGAGATATTACTGTTTGTGCATTTACAATATTCATTGATTTTTGCCATTGAAAAACATGTTTTTCATATACCAGAAATGTTTGAAGCTACTGACTGAATGAAAGGAGCTGGCATCTCACTCTCTTTGAATCTTCTTTATCATGCTAGGATTAGCAGGAAAAAGCAAAAAATTTCAGAATTGCACCTTGCAATGTGGAGATATTACTGTTTGTGCATTTACAATATTCATTGATTTTTGCCATTGAAAAACATGTTTTTCATATACCAGAAATGTTTGAAGCTACTGACTGAATGAAAGGAGCTGGCATCTCACTCTCTTTGAATCTTCTTTATCATGCTAGGATTAGCAGGAAAAAGCAAAAAATTTCAGAATTGCACCTTGCAATGTGGAGATATTACTGTTTGTGCATTTACAATATTCATTGATTTTTGCCATTGAAAAACATGTTTTTCATATACCAGAAATGTTTGAAGCTACTGACTGAATGAAAGGAGCTGGTATCTCACTCTCTTTGAATCTTCTTTATCATGCTAGGATTAGCAGGAAAAAGCAAAAAATTTCAGAATTGCACCTTGCAATGTGGAGATATTACTGTTTGTGCATTTACAATATTCATTGATTTTTGCCATTGAAAAACATGTTTTTCATATACCAGAAATGTTTGAAGCTACTGACTGAATGAAAGGAGCTGGCATCTCACTCTCTTTAAATCTTCTTTATCATGCTAGGATTAACAGGAAAAAGCAAAAAATTTCAGAATTGCACCTTGCAATGTGGAGATATTACTGTTTGTGCATTTACAATATTCATTGATTTTTGCCATTGAAAAACGTCCAGAAATGTTTGAAGCTACTGACTGAATGAAAGGAGCTGGCATCTCACTCTCTTTGAATCTTCTTTATCATGCTAGGATTAGCAGGAAAAAGCAAAAAATTTCAGAATTGCACCTTGCAATGTGGAGATATTACTGTTTGTGCATTTACAATATTCATTGATTTTTGCCATTGAAAAACATGTTTTTCATATACCAGAAATGTTTGAAGCTACTGACTGAATGAAAGGAGCTGGCGTCTCACTCTCTTTGAATCTTCTTTATCATGCTAGGATTAGCAGGAAAAAGCAAAAAATTTCAGAATTGCACCTTGCAATGTGGAGATATTACTGTTTGTGCATTTACAATATTCATTGATTTTTGCCATTGAAAAACATCCAGAAATGTTTGAAGCTACTGACTGAATGAAAGGAGCTGGCATCTCACTCTCTTTGAATCTTCTTTATCATGCTAGGATTAGCAGGAAAAAGCAAAAAATTTCAGAATTGCACCTTGCAATGTGGAGATATTACTGTTTGTGCATTTACAATATTCATTGATTTTTTCCATTGAAAAACATGTTTTTCATATACCAGAAATGTTTGAAGCTACTGACTGAATGAAAGGAGCTGGCATCTCACTCTCTTTGAATCTTCTTTATCATGCTAGGATTAGCAGGAAAAAGCAAAAAATTTCAGAATTCCACCTTGCAATGTGGAGATATTACTGTTTGTGCATTTACAATATTCATTGATTTTTGCCATTGAAAAACATGTTTTTCATATACCAGAAATGTTTGAAGCTACTGACTGAATGAAAGGAGCTGGCATCTCACTCTCTTTGAATCTTCTTTATCATGCTAGGATTAGCAGGAAAAAGCAAAAAATTTCAGAATTCCACCTTGCAATGTGGAGATATTACTGTTTGTGCATTTACAATATTCATTGATTTTTGCCATTCAAAAACATGTTTTTCATATACCAGAAATGTTTGAAGCTACTGACTGAATGAAAGGAGCTGGCATCTCACTCTCTTTGAATCTTCTTTATCATGCTAGGATTAACAGGAAAAAGCAAAAAATTTCAGAATTGCACCTTGCAATGTGGAGATATTACTGTTTGTGCATTTACAATATTCATTGATTTTTGCCATTGAAAAACGTCCAGAAATGTTTGAAGCTACTGACTGAATGAAAGGTGCTGGCATCTCACTCTCTTTGAATCTTCTTTATCATGCTAGGATTAACAGGAAAAAGCAAAAAATTTCAGAATTGCACCTTGCAATGTGGAGATATTACTGTTTGTGCATTTACAATATTCATTGATTTTTGCCATTGAAAAACGTCCAGAAATGTTTGAAGCTACTGACTGAATGAAAGGAGCTGGCATCTCACTCTCTTTGAATCTTCTTTATCATGCTAGGATTAGCAGGAAAAAGCAAAAAATTTCAGAATTGCACCTTGCAATGTGGAGATATTACTGTTTGTGCATTTACAATATTCATTGATTTTTGCCATTGAAAAACATGTTTTTCATATACCAGAAATGTTTGAAGCTACTGACTGAATGAAAGGAGCTGGCATCTCACTCTCTTTGAATCTTCTTTATCATGCTAGGATTAGCAGGAAAAAGCAAAAAATTTCAGAATTGCACCTTGCAATGTGGAGATATTACTGTTTGTGCATTTACAATATTCATTGATTTTTGCCATTGAAAAACATGTTTTTCATATACCAGAAATGTTTGAAGCTACTGACTGAATGAAAGGAGCTGGCATCTCACTCTCTTTGAATCTTCTTTATCATGCTAGGATTAGCAGGAAAAAGCAAAAAATTTCAGAATTGCACCTTGCAATGTGGAGATATTACTGTTTGTGCATTTACAATATTCATTGATTTTTGCCATTGAAAAACATGTTTTTCATATACCAGAAATGTTTGAAGCTACTGACTGAATGAAAGGAGCTGGCATCTCACTCTCTTTGAATCTTCTTTATCATGCTAGGATTAGCAGGAAAAAGCAAAAAATTTCAGAATTGCACCTTGCAATGTGGAGATATTACTGTTTGTGCATTTACAATATTCATTGATTTTTGCCATTGAAAAACATGTTTTTCATATACCAGAAATGTTTGAAGCTACTGACTGAATGAAAGGAGCTGGCATCTCACTCTCTTTGAATCTTCTTTATCATGCTAGGATTAGCAGGAAAAAGCAAAAAATTTCAGAATTGCACCTTGCAATGTGGAGATATTACTGTTTGTGCATTTACAATATTCATTGATTTTTGCCATTGAAAAACATGTTTTTCATATACCAGAAATGTTTGAAGCTACTGACTGAATGAAAGGAGCTGGTATCTCACTCTCTTTGAATCTTCTTTATCATGCTAGGATTAGCAGGAAAAAGCAAAAAATTTCAGAATTGCACCTTGCAATGTGGAGATATTACTGTTTGTGCATTTACAATATTCATTGATTTTTGCCATTGAAAAACATGTTTTTCATATACCAGAAATGTTTGAAGCTACTGACTGAATGAAAGGAGCTGGCATCTCACTCTCTTTAAATCTTCTTTATCATGCTAGGATTAACAGGAAAAAGCAAAAAATTTCAGAATTGCACCTTGCAATGTGGAGATATTACTGTTTGTGCATTTACAATATTCATTGATTTTTGCCATTGAAAAACGTCCAGAAATGTTTGAAGCTACTGACTGAATGAAAGGAGCTGGCATCTCACTCTCTTTGAATCTTCTTTATCATGCTAGGATTAGCAGGAAAAAGCAAAAAATTTCAGAATTGCACCTTGCAATGTGGAGATATTACTGTTTGTGCATTTACAATATTCATTGATTTTTGCCATTGAAAAACATGTTTTTCATATACCAGAAATGTTTGAAGCTACTGACTGAATGAAAGGAGCTGGCGTCTCACTCTCTTTGAATCTTCTTTATCATGCTAGGATTAGCAGGAAAAAGCAAAAAATTTCAGAATTGCACCTTGCAATGTGGAGATATTACTGTTTGTGCATTTACAATATTCATTGATTTTTGCCATTGAAAAACATCCAGAAATGTTTGAAGCTACTGACTGAATGAAAGGAGCTGGCATCTCACTCTCTTTGAATCTTCTTTATCATGCTAGGATTAGCAGGAAAAAGCAAAAAATTTCAGAATTGCACCTTGCAATGTGGAGATATTACTGTTTGTGCATTTACAATATTCATTGATTTTTTCCATTGAAAAACATGTTTTTCATATACCAGAAATGTTTGAAGCTACTGACTGAATGAAAGGAGCTGGCATCTCACTCTCTTTGAATCTTCTTTATCATGCTAGGATTAGCAGGAAAAAGCAAAAAATTTCAGAATTCCACCTTGCAATGTGGAGATATTACTGTTTGTGCATTTACAATATTCATTGATTTTTGCCATTGAAAAACATGTTTTTCATATACCAGAAATGTTTGAAGCTACTGACTGAATGAAAGGAGCTGGCATCTCACTCTCTTTGAATCTTCTTTATCATGCTAGGATTAACAGGAAAAAGCAAAAAATTTCAGAATTGCACCTTGCAATGTGGAGATATTACTGTTTGTGCATTTACAATATTCATTGATTTTTGCCATTGAAAAACGTCCAGAAATGTTTGAAGCTACTGACTGAATGAAAGGAGCTGGCATCTCACTCTCTTTGAATCTTCTTTATCATGCTAGGATTAACAGGAAAAAGCAAAAAATTTCAGAATTGCACCTTGCAATGTGGAGATATTACTGTTTGTGCATTTACAATATTCATTGATTTTTGCCATTGAAAAACATGTTTTTCATATACCAGAAATGTTTGAAGCTACTGACTGAATGAAAGGAGCTGGCATCTCACTCTCTTTGAATCTTCTTTATCATGCTAGGATTAGCAGGAAAAAGCAAAAAATTTCAGAATTGCACCTTGCAATGTGGAGATATTACTGTTTGTGCATTTACAATATTCATTGATTTTTGCCATTGAAAAACATGTTTTTCATATACCAGAAATGTTTGAAGCTACTGACTGAATGAAAGGAGCTGGCATCTCACTCTCTTTGAATCTTCTTTATCATGCTAGGATTAGCAGGAAAAAGCAAAAAATTTCAGAATTGCACCTTGCAATGTGGAGATATTACTGTTTGTGCATTTGCAATATTCATTGATTTTTGCCATTGAAAAACATGTTTTTCATATACCAGAAATGTTTGAAGCTACTGACTGAATGAAAGGAGCTGGCATCTCACTCTCTTTGAATCTTCTTTATCATGCTAGGATTAGCAGGAAAAAGCAAAAAATTTCAGAATTGCACCTTGCAATGTGGAGATATTACTGTTTGTGCATTTACAATATTCATTGATTTTTGCCATTGAAAAACATGTTTTTCATATACCAGAAATGTTTGAAGCTACTGACTGAATGAAAGGAGCTGGCATCTCACTCTCTTTGAATCTTTATCATGCTAGGATTAGCAGGAAAAAGCAAAAAATTTCAGAATTGCACCTTGCAATGTGGAGATATTACTGTTTGTGCATTTACAATATTCATTGATTTTTGCCATTGAAAAACATCCAGAAATGTTTGAAGCTACTGACTGAATGAAAGGAGCTGGCATCTCACTCTCTTTGAATCTTCTTTATCATGCTAGGATTAGCAGGAAAAAGCAAAAAATTTCAGAATTGCACCTTGCAATGTGGAGATATTACTGTTTGTGCATTTACAATATTCATTGATTTTTGCCATTGAAAAACATGTTTTTCATATACCAGAAATGTTTGAAGCTACTGACTGAATGAAAGGAGCTGGCATCTCACTCTCTTTGAATCTTCTTTATCATGCTAGGATTAGCAGGAAAAAGCAAAAAATTTCAGAATTGCACCTTGCAATGTGGAGATATTACTGTTTGTGCATTTACAATATTCATTGATTTTTGCCATTGAAAAACATGTTTTTCATATACCAGAAATGTTTGAAGCTACTGACTGAATGAAAGGAGCTGGCATCTCACTCTCTTTGAATCTTCTTTATCATGCTAGGATTAACAGGAAAAAGCAAAAAATTTCAGAATTGCACCTTGCAATGTGGAGATATTACTGTTTGTGCATTTACAATATTCATTGATTTTTGCTATTGAAAAACGTCCAGAAATGTTTGAAGCTACTGACTGAATGAAAGGAGCTGGCATCTCACTCTCTTTGAATCTTCTTTATCATGCTAGGATTAGCAGGAAAAAGCAAAAAATTTCAGAATTGCACCTTGCAATGTGGAGATATTACTGTTTGTGCATTTACAATATTCATTGATTTTTGCCTTTGAAAAACATGTTTTTCATATACCAGAAATGTTTGAAGCTACTGACTGAATGAAAGGAGCTGGCATCTCACTCTCTTTGAATCTTCTTTATCATGCTAGGATTAGCAGGAAAAAGCAAAAAATTTCAGAATTGCACCTTGCAATGTGGAGATATTACTGTTTGTGCATTTACAATATTCATTGATTTTTGCCATTGAAAAACATGTTTTTCATATACCAGAAATGTTTGAAGCTACTGACTGAATGAAAGGAGCTGGCATCTCACTCTCTTTGAATCTTCTTTATCATGCTAGGATTAGCAGGAAAAAGCAAAAAATTTCAGAATTGCACCTTGCAATGTGGAGATATTACTGTTTGTGCATTTACAATATTCATTGATTTTTGCCATTGAAAAACATGTTTTTCATATACCAGAAATGTTTGAAGCTACTGACTGAATGAAAGGAGCTGGCATCTCACTCTCTTTGAATCTTCTTTATCATGCTAGGATTAGCAGGAAAAAGCAAAAAATTTCAGAATTGCACCTTGCAATGTGGAGATATTACTGTTTGTGCATTTACAATATTCATTGATTTTTGCCATTGAAAAACATCCAGAAATGTTTGAAGCTACTGACTGAATGAAAGGAGCTGGCATCTCACTCTCTTTGAATCTTCTTTATCATGCTAGGATTAGCAGGAAAAAGCAAAAAATTTCAGAATTGCACCTTGCAATGTGGAGATATTACTGTTTGTGCATTTACAATATTCATTGATTTTTGCCATTGAAAAACATGTTTTTCATATACCAGAAATGTTTGAAGCTACTGACTGAATGAAAGGAGCTGGCATCTCACTCTCTTTGAATCTTCTTTATCATGCTAGGATTAGCAGGAAAAAGCAAAAAATTTCAGAATTGCACCTTGCAATGTGGAGATATTACTGTTTGTGCATTTACAATATTCATTGATTTTTGCCATTGAAAAACATGTTTTTCATATACCAGAAATGTTTGAAGCTACTGACTGAATGAAAGGAGCTGGCATCTCACTCTCTTTGAATCTTCTTTATCATGCTAGGATTAACAGGAAAAAGCAAAAAATTTCAGAATTGCACCTTGCAATGTGGAGATATTACTGTTTGTGCATTTACAATATTCATTGATTTTTGCTATTGAAAAACGTCCAGAAATGTTTGAAGCTACTGACTGAATGAAAGGAGCTGGCATCTCACTCTCTTTGAATCGTCTTTATCATGCTAGGATTAGCAGGAAAAAGCAAAAAATTTCAGAATTGCACCTTGCAATGTGGAGATATTACTGTTTGTGCATTTACAATATTCATTGATTTTTGCCATTGAAAAACATGTTTTTCATATACCAGAAATGTTTGAAGCTACTGACTGAATGAAAGGAGCTGGCATCTCACTCTCTTTGAATCTTCTTTATCATGCTAGGATTAACAGGAAAAAGCAAAAAATTTCAGAATTGCACCTTGCAATGTGGAGATATTACTGTTTGTGCATTTACAATATTCATTGATTTTTGCCATTGAAAAACGTCCAGAAATGTTTGAAGCTACTGACTGAATGAAAGGAGCTGGCATCTCACTCTCTTTGAATCTTCTTTATCATGCTAGGATTAGCAGGAAAAAGCAAAAAATTTCAGAATTGCACCTTGCAATGTGGAGATATTACTGTTTGTGCATTTACAATATTCATTGATTTTTGCCATTGAAAAACATGTTTTTCATATACCAGAAATGTTTGAAGCTACTGACTGAATGAAAGGAGCTGGCATCTCACTCTCTTTGAATCTTCTTTATCATGCTAGGATTAGCAGGAAAAAGCAAAAAATTTCAGAATTGCACCTTGCAATGTGGAGATATTACTGTTTGTGCATTTACAATATTCATTGATTTTTGCCATTGAAAAACATGTTTTTCATATACCAGAAATGTTTGAAGCTACTGACTGAATGAAAGGAGCTGGCATCTCACTCTCTTTGAATCTTCTTTATCCTGCTAAGGATTAGCAGGAAAAAGCAAAAAATTTCAGAATTGCACCTTGCAATGTGGAGATATTACTGTTTGTGCATTTACAATATTCATTGATTTTTGCCATTGAAAAACGTCCAGAAATGTTTGAAGCTACTGACTGAATGAAAGGAGCTGGCATCTCACTCTCTTTGAATCTTCTTTATCATGCTAGGATTAGCAGGAAAAAGCAAAAAATTTCAGAATTGCACCTTGCAATGTGGAGATATTACTGTTTGTGCATTTACAATGTTCATTGATTTTTGCCATTGAAAAACGTCCAGAAATGTTTGAAGCTACTGACTGAATGAAAGGAGCTGGCATCTCACTCTCTTTGAATCTTCTTTATCATGCTAGGATTAACAGGAAAAAGCAAAACATTTCAGAATTGCACCTTGCAATGTGGAGATATTACTGTTTGTGCATTTACAATATTCATTGATTTTTGCCATTGAAAAACATCCAGAAATGTTTGAAGCTACTGACTGAATGAAAGGAGCTGGCATCTCACTCTCTTTGAATCTTCTTTATCATGCTAGGATTAGCAGGAAAAAGCAAAAAATTTTAGAATTGCACCTTGCAATGTGGAGATATTACTGTTTGTGCATTTACAATATTCATTGATTTTTGCCATTGAAAAACATGTTTTTCATATACCAGAAATGTTTGAAGCTACTGACTGAATGAAAGGAGCTGGCATCTCACTCTCTTTGAATCTTCTTTATCATGCTAGGATTAGCAGGAAAAAGCAAAAAATTTCAGAATTCCACCTTGCAATGTGGAGATATTACTGTTTGTGCATTTACAATATTCATTGATTTTTGCCATTGAAAAACATGTTTTTCATATACCAGAAATGTTTGAAGCAACTGACTGAATGAAAGGAGCTGGCATCTCACTCTCTTTGAATCTTCTTTATCATGCTAGGATTAACAGGAAAAAGCAAAAAATTTCAGAATTGCACCTTGCAATGTGGAGATATTACTGTTTGTGCATTTACAATATTCATTGATTTTTGCCATTGAAAAACGTCCAGAAATGTTTGAAGCTACTGACTGAATGAAAGGAGCTGGCATCTCACTCTCTTTGAATCTTCTTTATCATGCTAGGATTAACAGGAAAAAGCAAAAAATTTCAGAATTGCACCTTGCAATGTGGAGATATTACTGTTTGTGCATTTACAATATTCATTGATTTTTGCCATTGAAAAACGTCCAGAAATGTTTGAAGCTACTGACTGAATGAAAGGAGCTGGCATCTCACTCTCTTTGAATCTTCTTTATCATGCTAGGATTAGCAGGAAAAAGCAAAAAATTTCAGAATTGCACCTTGCAATGTGGAAATATTACTGTTTGTGCATTTACAATATTCATTGATTTTTGCCATTGAAAAACATGTTTTTCATATACCAGAAATGTTTGAAGCTACTGACTGAATGAAAGGAGCTGGCATCTCACTCTCTTTGAATCTTCTTTATCATGCTAGGATTAGCAGGAAAAAGCAAAAAATTTCAGAATTGCACCTTGCAATGTGGAGATATTACTGTTTGTGCATTTACAATATTCATTGATTTTTGCCATTGAAAAACGTCCAGAAATGTTTGAAGCTACTGACTGAATGAAAGGAGCTGGCATCTCACTCTCTTTGAATCTTATCATGCTAGGATTAGCAGGAAAAAGCAAAAAATTTCAGAATTGCACCTTGCAATGTGGAGATATTACTGTTTGTGCATTTACAATATTCATTGATTTTTGCCATTGAAAAACATGTTTTTCATATACCAGAAATGTTTGAAGCTACTGACTGAATGAAAGGAGCTGGCATCTCACTCTCTTTGAATCTTCTTTATCATGCTAGGATTAGCAGGAAAAAGCAAAAAATTTCAGAATTGCACCTTGCAATGTGGAGATATTACTGTTTGTGCATTTACAATATTCATTGATTTTTGCCATTGAAAAACATGTTATTCATATACCAGAAATGTTTGAAGCTACTGACTGAATGAAAGGAGCTGGCATCTCACTCTCTTTGAATCTTCTTTATCATGCTAGGATTAACAGGAAAAAGCAAAAAATTTCAGAATTGCACCTTGCAATGTGGAGATATTACTGTTTGTGCATTTACAATATTCATTGATTTTTGCCATTGAAAAACGTCCAGAAATGTTTGAAGCTACTGACTGAATGAAAGGAGCTGGCATCTCACTCTCTTTGAATCTTCTTTATCATGCTAGGATTAGCAGGAAAAAGCAAAAAATTTCAGAATTGCACCTTGCAATGTGGAGATATTACTGTTTGTGCATTTACAATATTCATTGATTTTTGCCATTGAAAAACATGTTTTTCATATACCAGAAATGTTTGAAGCTACTGACTGAATGAAAGGAGCTGGCATCTCACTCTCTTTGAATCTTCTTTATCATGCTAGGATTAGCAGGAAAAAGCAAAAAATTTCAGAATTGCACCTTGCAATGTGGAGATATTACTGTTTGTGCATTTACAATATTCATTGATTTTTGCCATTGAAAAACATGTTTTTCATATACCAGAAATGTTTGAAGCTACTGACTGAATGAAAGGAGCTGGCATCTCACTCTCTTTGAATCTTCTTTATCATGCTAGGATTAGCAGGAAAAAGCAAAAAATTTCAGAATTGCACCTTGCAATGTGGAGATATTACTGTTTGTGCATTTACAATATTCATTGATTTTTGCCATTGAAAAACATGTTTTTCATATACCAGAAATGTTTGAAGCTACTGACTGAATGAAAGGAGCTGGCATCTCACTCTCTTTGAATCTTCTTTATCATGCTAGGATTAGCAGGAAAAAGCAAAAAATTTCAGAATTGCACCTTGCAATGTGGAGATATTACTGTTTGTGCATTTACAATATTCATTGATTTTTGCCATTGAAAAACATGTTTTTCATATACCAGAAATGTTTGAAGCTACTGACTGAATGAAAGGAGCTGGTATCTCACTCTCTTTGAATCTTCTTTATCATGCTAGGATTAGCAGGAAAAAGCAAAAAATTTCAGAATTGCACCTTGCAATGTGGAAATATTACTGTTTGTGCATTTACAATATTCATTGATTTTTGCCATTGAAAAACATGTTTTTCATATACCAGAAATGTTTGAAGCTACTGACTGAATGAAAGGAGCTGGCATCTCACTCTCTTTGAATCTTCTTTATCATGCTAGGATTAGCAGGAAAAAGCAAAAAATTTCAGAATTGCACCTTGCAATGTGGAGATATTACTGTTTGTGCATTTACAATATTCATTGATTTTTGCCATTGAAAAACGTCCAGAAATGTTTGAAGCTACTGACTGAATGAAAGGAGCTGGCATCTCACTCTCTTTGAATCTTCTTTATGCTAGGATTAGCAGGAAAAAGCAAAAAATTTCAGAATTGCACCTTGCAATGTGGAAATATTACTGTTTGTGCATTTACAATATTCATTGATTTTTGCCATTGAAAAACATGTTTTTCATATACCAGAAATGTTTGAAGCTACTGACTGAATGAAAGGAGCTGGCATCTCACTCTCTTTGAATCTTCTTTATCATGCTAGGATTAGCAGGAAAAAGCAAAAAATTTCAGAATTGCACCTTGCAATGTGGAGATATTACTGTTTGTGCATTTACAATATTCATTGATTTTTGCCATTGAAAAACGTCCAGAAATGTTTGAAGCTACTGACTGAATGAAAGGAGCTGGCATCTCACTCTCTTTGAATCTTATCATGCTAGGATTAGCAGGAAAAAGCAAAAAAATTCAGAATTGCACCTTGCAATGTGGAGATATTACTGTTTGTGCATTTACAATATTCATTGATTTTTGCCATTGAAAAACATGTTTTTCATATACCAGAAATGTTTGAAGCTACTGACTGAATGAAAGGAGCTGGCATCTCACTCTCTTTGAATCTTCTTTATCATGCTAGGATTAGCAGGAAAAAGCAAAAAATTTCAGAATTGCACCTTGCAATGTGGAGATATTACTGTTTGTGCATTTACAATATTCATTGATTTTTGCCATTGAAAAACATGTTATTCATATACCAGAAATGTTTGAAGCTACTGACTGAATGAAAGGAGCTGGCATCTCACTCTCTTTGAATCTTCTTTATCATGCTAGGATTAACAGGAAAAAGCAAAAAATTTCAGAATTGCACCTTGCAATGTGGAGATATTACTGTTTGTGCATTTACAATATTCATTGATTTTTGCCATTGAAAAACGTCCAGAAATGTTTGAAGCTACTGACTGAATGAAAGGAGCTGGCATCTCACTCTCTTTGAATCTTCTTTATCATGCTAGGATTAGCAGGAAAAAGCAAAAAATTTCAGAATTGCACCTTGCAATGTGGAGATATTACTGTTTGTGCATTTACAATATTCATTGATTTTTGCCATTGAAAAACATGTTTTTCATATACCAGAAATGTTTGAAGCTACTGACTGAATGAAAGGAGCTGGCATCTCACTCTCTTTGAATCTTCTTTATCATGCTAGGATTAGCAGGAAAAAGCAAAAAATTTCAGAATTGCACCTTGCAATGTGGAGATATTACTGTTTGTGCATTTACAATATTCATTGATTTTTGCCATTGAAAAACATGTTTTTCATATACCAGAAATGTTTGAAGCTACTGACTGAATGAAAGGAGCTGGCATCTCACTCTCTTTGAATCTTCTTTATCATGCTAGGATTAGCAGGAAAAAGCAAAAAATTTCAGAATTGCACCTTGCAATGTGGAGATATTACTGTTTGTGCATTTACAATATTCATTGATTTTTGCCATTGAAAAACATGTTTTTCATATACCAGAAATGTTTGAAGCTACTGACTGAATGAAAGGAGCTGGCATCTCACTCTCTTTGAATCTTCTTTATCATGCTAGGATTAGCAGGAAAAAGCAAAAAATTTCAGAATTGCACCTTGCAATGTGGAGATATTACTGTTTGTGCATTTACAATATTCATTGATTTTTGCCATTGAAAAACATGTTTTTCATATACCAGAAATGTTTGAAGCTACTGACTGAATGAAAGGAGCTGGTATCTCACTCTCTTTGAATCTTCTTTATCATGCTAGGATTAGCAGGAAAAAGCAAAAAATTTCAGAATTGCACCTTGCAATGTGGAAATATTACTGTTTGTGCATTTACAATATTCATTGATTTTTGCCATTGAAAAACATGTTTTTCATATACCAGAAATGTTTGAAGCTACTGACTGAATGAAAGGAGCTGGCATCTCACTCTCTTTGAATCTTCTTTATCATGCTAGGATTAGCAGGAAAAAGCAAAAAATTTCAGAATTGCACCTTGCAATGTGGAGATATTACTGTTTGTGCATTTACAATATTCATTGATTTTTGCCATTGAAAAACGTCCAGAAATGTTTGAAGCTACTGACTGAATGAAAGGAGCTGGCATCTCACTCTCTTTGAATCTTCTTTATCATGCTAGGATTAGCAGGAAAAAGCAAAAAATTTCAGAATTGCACCTTGCAATGTGGAGATATTACTGTTTGTGCATTTACAATATTCATTGATTTTTGCCATTGAAAAACATGTTTTTCATATACCAGAAATGTTTGAAGCTACTGACTGAATGAAAGGAGCTGGCATCTCACTCTCTTTGAATCTTCTTTATCATGCTAGGATTAGCAGGAAAAAGCAAAAAATTTCAGAATTGCACCTTGCAATGTGGAGATATTACTGTTTGTGCATTTACAATATTCATTGATTTTTGCCATTGAAAAACATGTTTTTCATATACCAGAAATGTTTGAAGCTACTGACTGAATGAAAGGAGCTGGCATCTCACTCTCTTTGAATCTTCTTTATCCTGCTAGGATTAGCAGGAAAAAGCAAAAAATTTCAGAATTGCACCTTGCAATGTGGAGATATTACTGTTTGTGCATTTACAATATTCATTGATTTTTGCCATTGAAAAACGTCCAGAAATGTTTGAAGCTACTGACTGAATGAAAGGAGCTGGCATCTCACTCTCTTTGAATCTTCTTTATCATGCTAGGATTAGCAGGAAAAAGCAAAAAATTTCAGAATTGCACCTTGCAATGTGGAGATATTACTGTTTGTGCATTTACAATATTCATTGATTTTTGCCATTGAAAAACATGTTTTTCATATACCAGAAATGTTTGAAGCTACTGACTGAATGAAAGGAGCTGGCATCTCACTCTCTTTGAATCTTCTTTATCATGCTAGGATTAGCAGGAAAAAGCAAAAAATTTCAGAATTGCACCTTGCAATGTGGAGATATTACTGTTTGTGCATTTACAATATTCATTGATTTTTGCCATTGAAAAACATGTTTTTCATATACCAGAAATGTTTGAAGCTACTGACTGAATGAAAGGAGCTGGCATCTCACTCTCTTTGAATCTTCTTTATCCTGCTAAGGATTAGCAGGAAAAAGCAAAAAATTTCAGAATTGCACCTTGCAATGTGGAGATATTACTGTTTGTGCATTTACAATATTCATTGATTTTTGCCATTGAAAAACGTCCAGAAATGTTTGAAGCTACTGACTGAATGAAAGGAGCTGGCATCTCACTCTCTTTGAATCTTCTTTATCATGCTAGGATTAGCAGGAAAAAGCAAAAAATTTCAGAATTGCACCTTGCAATGTGGAGATATTACTGTTTGTGCATTTACAATGTTCATTGATTTTTGCCATTGAAAAACGTCCAGAAATGTTTGAAGCTACTGACTGAATGAAAGGAGCTGGCATCTCACTCTCTTTGAATCTTCTTTATCATGCTAGGATTAACAGGAAAAAGCAAAACATTTCAGAATTGCACCTTGCAATGTGGAGATATTACTGTTTGTGCATTTACAATATTCATTGATTTTTGCCATTGAAAAACATCCAGAAATGTTTGAAGCTACTGACTGAATGAAAGGAGCTGGCATCTCACTCTCTTTGAATCTTCTTTATCATGCTAGGATTAGCAGGAAAAAGCAAAAAATTTCAGAATTGCACCTTGCAATGTGGAGATATTACTGTTTGTGCATTTACAATATTCATTGATTTTTTCCATTGAAAAACATGTTTTTCATATACCAGAAATGTTTGAAGCTACTGACTGAATGAAAGGAGCTGGCATCTCACTCTCTTTGAATCTTCTTTATCATGCTAGGATTAGCAGGAAAAAGCAAAAAATTTCAGAATTCCACCTTGCAATGTGGAGATATTACTGTTTGTGCATTTACAATATTCATTGATTTTTGCCATTGAAAAACATGTTTTTCATATACCAGAAATGTTTGAAGCTACTGACTGAATGAAAGGAGCTGGCATCTCACTCTCTTTGAATCTTCTTTATCATGCTAGGATTAACAGGAAAAAGCAAAAAATTTCAGAATTGCACCTTGCAATGTGGAGATATTACTGTTTGTGCATTTACAATATTCATTGATTTTTGCCATTGAAAAACGTCCAGAAATGTTTGAAGCTACTGACTGAATGAAAGGAGCTGGCATCTCACTCTCTTTGAATCTTCTTTATCATGCTAGGATTAACAGGAAAAAGCAAAAAATTTCAGAATTGCACCTTGCAATGTGGAGATATTACTGTTTGTGCATTTACAATATTCATTGATTTTTGCCATTGAAAAACATGTTTTTCATATACCAGAAATGTTTGAAGCTACTGACTGAATGAAAGGAGCTGGCATCTCACTCTCTTTGAATCTTCTTTATCATGCTAGGATTAGCAGGAAAAAGCAAAAAATTTCAGAATTGCACCTTGCAATGTGGAGATATTACTGTTTGTGCATTTACAATATTCATTGATTTTTGCCATTGAAAAACATGTTTTTCATATACCAGAAATGTTTGAAGCTACTGACTGAATGAAAGGAGCTGGCATCTCACTCTCTTTGAATCTTCTTTATCATGCTAGGATTAGCAGGAAAAAGCAAAAAATTTCAGAATTGCACCTTGCAATGTGGAGATATTACTGTTTGTGCATTTACAATATTCATTGATTTTTGCCATTGAAAAACATGTTTTTCATATACCAGAAATGTTTGAAGCTACTGACTGAATGAAAGGAGCTGGCATCTCACTCTCTTTGAATCTTCTTTATCATGCTAGGATTAGCAGGAAAAAGCAAAAAATTTCAGAATTGCACCTTGCAATGTGGAGATATTACTGTTTGTGCATTTACAATATTCATTGATTTTTGCCATTGAAAAACATGTTTTTCATATACCAGAAATGTTTGAAGCTACTGACTGAATGAAAGGAGCTGGCATCTCACTCTCTTTGAATCTTATTTATCATGCTAGGATTAGCAGGAAAAAGCAAAAAATTTCAGAATTGCACCTTGCAATGTGGAGATATTACTGTTTGTGCATTTACAATATTCATTGATTTTTGCCATTGAAAAACATCCAGAAATGTTTGAAGCTACTGACTGAATGAAAGGAGCTGGCATCTCACTCTCTTTGAATCTTCTTTATCATGCTAGGATTAGCAGGAAAAAGCAAAAAATTTCAGAATTGCACCTTGCAATGTGGAGATATTACTGTTTGTGCATTTACAATATTCATTGATTTTTGCCATTGAAAAACATGTTTTTCATATACCAGAAATGTTTGAAGCTACTGACTGAATGAAAGGAGCTGGCATCTCACTCTCTTTGAATCTTCTTTATCATGCTAGGATTAGCAGGAAAAAGCAAAAAATTTCAGAATTCCACCTTGCAATGTGGAGATATTACTGTTTGTGCATTTACAATATTCATTGATTTTTGCCATTGAAAAACATGTTTTTCATATACCAGAAATGTTTGAAGCTACTGACTGAATGAAAGGAGCTGGCATCTCACTCTCTTTGAATCTTCTTTATCATGCTAGGATTAACAGGAAAAAGCAAAAAATTTCAGAATTGCACCTTGCAATGTGGAGATATTACTGTTTGTGCATTTACAATATTCATTGATTTTTGCCATTGAAAAACGTCCAGAAATGTTTGAAGCTACTGACTGAATGAAAGGAGCTGGCATCTCACTCTCTTTGAATCTTCTTTATCATGCTAGGATTAACAGGAAAAAGCAAAAAATTTCAGAATTGCACCTTGCAATGTGGAGATATTACTGTTTGTGCATTTACAATATTCATTGATTTTTGCCATTGAAAAACGTCCAGAAATGTTTGAAGCTACTGACTGAATGAAAGGAGCTGGCATCTCACTCTCTTTGAATCTTCTTTATCATGCTAGGATTAGCAGGAAAAAGCAAAAAATTTCAGAATTGCACCTTGCAATGTGGAGATATTACTGTTTGTGCATTTACAATATTCATTGATTTTTGCCATTGAAAAACATGTTTTTCATATACCAGAAATGTTTGAAGCTACTGACTGAATGAAAGGAGCTGGCATCTCACTCTCTTTGAATCTTCTTTATCATGCTAGGATTAGCAGGAAAAAGCAAAAAATTTCAGAATTGCACCTTGCAATGTGGAGATATTACTGTTTGTGCATTTACAATATTCATTGATTTTTGCCATTGAAAAACATGTTTTTCATATACCAGAAATGTTTGAAGCTACTGACTGAATGAAAGGAGCTGGCATCGCACTCTCTTTGAATCTTCTTTATCATGCTAGGATTAGCAGGAAAAAGCAAAAAATTTCAGAATTGCACCTTGCAATGTGGAGATATTACTGTTTGTGCATTTACAATATTCATTGATTTTTGCCATTGAAAAACATGTTTTTCATATACCAGAAATGTTTGAAGCTACTGACTGAATGAAAGGAGCTGGCATCTCACTCTCTTTGAATCTTCTTTATCATGCTAGGATTAGCAGGAAAAAGCAAAAAATTTCAGAATTGCACCTTGCAATGTGGAGATATTACTGTTTGTGCATTTACAATATTCATTGATTTTTGCCATTGAAAAACATGTTTTTCATATACCAGAAATGTTTGAAGCTACTGACTGAATGAAAGGAGCTGGCATCTCACTCTCTTTGAATCTTCTTTATCATGCTAGGATTAGCAGGAAAAAGCAAAAAATTTCAGAATTGCACCTTGCAATGTGGAGATATTACTGTTTGTGCATTTACAATATTCATTGATTTTTGCCATTGAAAAACATCCAGAAATGTTTGAAGCTACTGACTGAATGAAAGGAGTTGGCATCTCACTCTCTTTGAATCTTCTTTATCATGCTAGGATTAGCAGGAAAAAGCAAAAAATTTCAGAATTGCACCTTGCAGTGTGGAGATATTACTGTTTGTGCATTTACAATATTCATTGATTTTTGCCATTGAAAAACGTTTTTCATATACCAGAAATGTTTGAAGCTACTGACTGAATGAAAGGAGCTGGCATCTCACTCTCTTTGAATCTTCTTTATCATGCTAGGATTAGCAGGAAAAAGCAAAAAATTTCAGAATTCCACCTTGCAATGTGGAGATATTACTGTTTGTGCATTTACAATATTCATTGATTTTTGCCATTGAAAAACATGTTTTTCATATACCAGAAATGTTTGAAGCTACTGACTGAATGAAAGGAGCTGGCATCTCACTCTCTTTGAATCTTCTTTATCATGCTAGGATTAACAGGAAAAAGCAAAAAATTTCAGAATTGCACCTTGCAATGTGGAGATATTACTGTTTGTGCATTTACAATATTCATTGATTTTTGCCATTGAAAAACGTCCAGAAATGTTTGAAGCTACTGACTGAATGAAAGGAGCTGGCATCTCACTCTCTTTGAATCTTCTTTATCATGCTAGGATTAACAGGAAAAAGCAAAAAATTTCAGAATTGCACCTTGCAATGTGGAGATATTACTGTTTGTGCATTTACAATATTCATTGATTTTTGCCATTGAAAAACATGTTTTTCATATACCAGAAATGTTTGAAGCTACTGACTGAATGAAAGGAGCTGGCATCTCACTCTCTTTGAATCTTCTTTATCCTGCTAGGATTAGCAGGAAAAAGCAAAAAATTTCAGAATTGCACCTTGCAATGTGGAGATATTACTGTTTGTGCATTTACAATATTCATTGATTTTTGCCATTGAAAAACGTCCAGAAATGTTTGAAGCTACTGACTGAATGAAAGGAGCTGGCATCTCACTCTCTTTGAATCTTCTTTATCATGCTAGGATTAGCAGGAAAAAGCAAAAAATTTCAGAATTGCACCTTGCAATGTGGAGATATTACTGTTTGTGCATTTACAATGTTCATTGATTTTTGCCATTGAAAAACGTCCAGAAATGTTTGAAGCTACTGACTGAATGAAAGGAGCTGGCATCTCACTCTCTTTGAATCTTCTTTATCATGCTAGGATTAACAGGAAAAAGCAAAACATTTCAGAATTGCACCTTGCAATGTGGAGATATTACTGTTTGTGCATTTACAATATTCATTGATTTTTGCCATTGAAAAACATCCAGAAATGTTTGAAGCTACTGACTGAATGAAAGGAGCTGGCATCTCACTCTCTTTGAATCTTCTTTATCATGCTAGGATTAGCAGGAAAAAGCAAAAAATTTCAGAATTGCACCTTGCAATGTGGAGATATTACTGTTTTTTCCATTTACAATATTCATTGATTTTTGCCATTGAAAAACATGTTTTTCATATACCAGAAATGTTTGAAGCTACTGACTGAATGAAAGGAGCTGGCATCTCACTCTCTTTGAATCTTCTTTATCATGCTAGGATTAGCAGGAAAAAGCAAAAAATTTCAGAATTCCACCTTGCAATGTGGAGATATTACTGTTTGTGCATTTACAATATTCATTGATTTTTGCCATTGAAAAACATGTTTTTCATATACCAGAAATGTTTGAAGCTACTGACTGAATGAAAGGAGCTGGCATCTCACTCTCTTTGAATCTTCTTTATCCTGCTAGGATTAGCAGGAAAAAGCAAAAAATTTCAGAATTGCACCTTGCAATGTGGAGATATTACTGTTTGTGCATTTACAATATTCATTGATTTTTGCCATTGAAAAACGTCCAGAAATGTTTGAAGCTACTGACTGAATGAAAGGAGCTGGCATCTCACTCTCTTTGAATCTTCTTTATCATGCTAGGATTAACAGGAAAAAGCAAAAAATTTCAGAATTGCACCTTGCAATGTGGAGATATTACTGTTTGTGCATTTACAATATTCATTGATTTTTGCCATTGAAAAACGTCCAGAAATGTTTGAAGCTACTGACTGAATGAAAGGAGCTGGCATCTCACTCTCTTTGAATCTTCTTTATCATGCTAGGATTAGCAGGAAAAAGCAAAAAATTTCAGAATTGCACCTTGCAATGTGGAGATATTACTGTTTGTGCATTTACAATATTCATTGATTTTTGCCATTGAAAAACATGTTTTTCAT
Organism: Phyllobates terribilis; assembly: GCF_046119375.1. NCBI lineage: Eukaryota > Metazoa > Chordata > Amphibia > Anura > Dendrobatidae > Phyllobates > Phyllobates terribilis. The sequence continues at coordinate 67,243 of NW_027365495.1, forward strand.
ATACCAGAAATGTTTGAAGCTACTGACTGAATGAAAGGAGCTGGCATCTCACTCTCTTTGAATCTTCTTTATCATGCTAGGATTAGCAGGAAAAAGCAAAAAATTTCAGAATTGCACCTTGCAATGTGGAGATATTACTGTTTGTGCATTTACAATATTCATTGATTTTTGCCATTGAAAAACATGTTTTTCATATACCAGAAATGTTTGAAGCTACTGACTGAATGAAAGGAGCTGGCATCTCACTCTCTTTGAATCTTCTTTATCATGCTAGGATTAGCAGGAAAAAGCAAAAAATTTCAGAATTGCACCTTGCAATGTGGAGATATTACTGTTTGTGCATTTACAATATTCATTGATTTTTGCCATTGAAAAACATGTTTTTCATATACCAGAAATGTTTGAAGCTACTGACTGAATGAAAGGAGCTGGCATCTCACTCTCTTTGAATCTTCTTTATCATGCTAGGATTAGCAGGAAAAAGCAAAAAATTTCAGAATTGCACCTTGCAATGTGGAGATATTACTGTTTGTGCATTTACAATATTCATTGATTTTTGCCATTGAAAAACATGTTTTTCATATACCAGAAATGTTTGAAGCTACTGACTGAATGAAAGGAGCTGGCATCTCACTCTCTTTGAATCTTCTTTATCATGCTAGGATTAGCAGGAAAAAGCAAAAAATTTCAGAATTGCACCTTGCAATGTGGAGATATTACTGTTTGTGCATTTACAATATTCATTGATTTTTGCCATTGAAAAACATGTTTTTCATATACCAGAAATGTTTGAAGCTACTGACTGAATGAAAGGAGCTGGCATCTCACTCTCTTTGAATCTTCTTTATCATGCTAGGATTAGCAGGAAAAAGCAAAAAATTTCAGAATTGCACCTTGCAATGTGGAGATATTACTGTTTGTGCATTTACAATATTCATTGATTTTTGCCATTGAAAAACATGTTTTTCATATACCAGAAATGTTTGAAGCTACTGACTGAATGAAAGGAGCTGGCATCTCACTCTCTTTGAATCTTCTTTATCATGCTAGGATTAACAGGAAAAAGCAAAAAATTTCAGAATTGCACCTTGCAATGTGGAGATATTACTGTTTGTGCATTTACAATATTCATTGATTTTTGCCATTGAAAAACGTCCAGAAATGTTTGAAGCTACTGACTGAATGAAAGGAGCTGGCATCTCACTCTCTTTGAATCTTCTTTATCATGCTAGGATTAGCAGGAAAAAGCAAAAAATTTCAGAATTGCACCTTGCAATGTGGAGATATTACTGTTTGTGCATTTACAATATTCATTGATTTTTGCCATTGAAAAACATGTTTTTCATATACCAGAAATGTTTGAAGCTACTGACTGAATGAAAGGAGCTGGCATCTCACTCTCTTTGAATCTTCTTTATCATGCTAGGATTAGCAGGAAAAAGCAAAAAATTTCAGAATTGCACCTTGCAATGTGGAGATATTACTGTTTTTGCATTTACAATATTCATTGATTTTTGCCATTGAAAAACATGTTTTTCATATACCAGAAATGTTTGAAGCTACTGACTGAATGAAAGGAGCTGGCATCTCACTCTCTTTGAATCTTCTTTATCCTGCTAGGATTAGCAGGAAAAAGCAAAAAATTTCAGAATTGCACCTTGCAATGTGGAGATATTACTGTTTGTGCATTTACAATAGTCATTGATTTTTGCCATTGAAAAACGTCCAGAAATGTTTGAAGCTACTGACTGAATGAAAGGAGCTGGCATCTCACTCTCTTTGAATCTTCTTTATCATGCTAGGATTAGCAGGAAAAAGCAAAAAATTTCAGAATTGCACCTTGCAATGTGGAGATATTACTGTTTGTGCATTTACAATGTTCATTGATTTTTGCCATTGAAAAACGTCCAGAAATGTTTGAAGCTACTGACTGAATGAAAGGAGCTGGCATCTCACTCTCTTTGAATCTTCTTTATCATGCTAGGATTAACAGGAAAAAGCAAAACATTTCAGAATTGCACCTTGCAAACTGGAGATATTACTGTTTGTGCATTTACAATATTCATTGATTTTTGCCATTGAAAAACATCCAGAAATGTTTGAAGCTACTGACTGAATGAAAGGAGTTGGCATCTCACTCTCTTTGAATCTTCTTTATCATGCTAGGATTAGCAGGAAAAAGCAAAAAATTTCAGAATTGCACCTTGCAATGTGGAGATATTACTGTTTGTGCATTTACAATATTCATTGATTTTTGCCATTGAAAAACGTTTTTCATATACCAGAAATGTTTGAAGCTACTGACTGAATGAAAGGAGCTGGCATCTCACTCTCTTTGAATCTTCTTTATCATGCTAGGATTAACAGGAAAAAGCAAAACATTTCAGAATTGCACCTTGCAATGTGGAGATATTACTGTTTGTGCATTTACAATATTCATTGATTTTTGCCATTGAAAAACATCCAGAAATGTTTGAAGCTACTGACTGAATGAAAGGAGTTGGCATCTCACTCTCTTTGAATCTTCTTTATCATGCTAGGATTAGCAGGAAAAAGCAAAAAATTTCAGAATTGCACCTTGCAGTGTGGAGATATTACTGTTTGTGCATTTACAATATTCATTGATTTTTGCCATTGAAAAACGTTTTTCATATACCAGAAATGTTTGAAGCTACTGACTGAATGAAAGGAGCTGGCATCTCACTCTCTTTGAATCTTCTTTATCATGCTAGGATTAGCAGGAAAAAGCAAAAAATTTCAGAATTCCACCTTGCAATGTGGAGATATTACTGTTTGTGCATTTACAATATTCATTGATTTTTGCCATTGAAAAACATGTTTTTCATATACCAGAAATGTTTGAAGCTACTGACTGAATGAAAGGAGCTGGCATCTCACTCTCTTTGAATCTTCTTTATCATGCTAGGATTAACAGGAAAAAGCAAAAAATTTCAGAATTGCACCTTGCAATGTGGAGATATTACTGTTTGTGCATTTACAATATTCATTGATTTTTGCCATTGAAAAACGTCCAGAAATGTTTGAAGCTACTGACTGAATGAAAGGAGCTGGCATCTCACTCTCTTTGAATCTTCTTTATCATGCTAGGATTAACAGGAAAAAGCAAAAAATTTCAGAATTGCACCTTGCAATGTGGAGATATTACTGTTTGTGCATTTACAATATTCATTGATTTTTGCCATTGAAAAACATGTTTTTCATATACCAGAAATGTTTGAAGCTACTGACTGAATGAAAGGAGCTGGCATCTCACTCTCTTTGAATCTTCTTTATCATGCTAGGATTAGCAGGAAAAAGCAAAAAATTTCAGAATTGCACCTTGCAATGTGGAGATATTACTGTTTGTGCATTTACAATATTCATTGATTTTTGCCATTGAAAAACATGTTTTTCATATACCAGAAATGTTTGAAGCTACTGACTGAATGAAAGGAGCTGGCATCTCACTCTCTTTGAATCTTCTTTATCATGCTAGGATTAGCAGGAAAAAGCAAAAAATTTCAGAATTGCACCTTGCAATGTGGAGATATTACTGTTTGTGCATTTACAATATTCATTGATTTTTGCCATTGAAAAACATGTTTTTCATATACCAGAAATGTTTGAAGCTACTGACTGAATGAAAGGAGCTGGCATCTCACTCTCTTTGAATCTTCTTTATCATGCTAGGATTAGCAGGAAAAAGCAAAAAATTTCAGAATTGCACCTTGCAATGTGGAGATATTACTGTTTGTGCATTTACAATATTCATTGATTTTTGCCATTGAAAAACATGTTTTTCATATACCAGAAATGTTTGAAGCTACTGACTGAATGAAAGGAGCTGGCATCTCACTCTCTTTGAATCTTCTTTATCATGCTAGGATTAGCAGGAAAAAGCAAAAAATTTCAGAATTGCACCTTGCAATGTGGAGATATTACTGTTTGTGCATTTACAATATTCATTGATTTTTGCCATTGAAAAACATGTTTTTCATATACCAGAAATGTTTGAAGCTACTGACTGAATGAAAGGAGCTGGCATCTCACTCTCTTTGAATCTTCTTTATCATGCTAGGATTAGCAGGAAAAAGCAAAAAATTTCAGAATTGCACCTTGCAATGTGGAGATATTACTGTTTGTGCATTTACAATATTCATTGATTTTTGCCATTGAAAAACATGTTTTTCATATACCAGAAATGTTTGAAGCTACTGACTGAATGAAAGGAGCTGGCATCTCACTCTCTTTGAATCTTCTTTATCATGCTAGGATTAACAGGAAAAAGCAAAAAATTTCAGAATTGCACCTTGCAATGTGGAGATATTACTGTTTGTGCATTTACAATATTCATTGATTTTTGCCATTGAAAAACGTCCAGAAATGTTTGAAGCTACTGACTGAATGAAAGGAGCTGGCATCTCACTCTCTTTGAATCTTCTTTATCATGCTAGGATTAGCAGGAAAAAGCAAAAAATTTCAGAATTGCACCTTGCAATGTGGAGATATTACTGTTTGTGCATTTACAATATTCATTGATTTTTGCCATTGAAAAACATGTTTTTCATATACCAGAAATGTTTGAAGCTACTGACTGAATGAAAGGAGCTGGCATCTCACTCTCTTTGAATCTTCTTTATCATGCTAGGATTAGCAGGAAAAAGCAAAAAATTTCAGAATTGCACCTTGCAATGTGGAGATATTACTGTTTGTGCATTTACAATATTCATTGATTTTTGCCATTGAAAAACATGTTTTTCATATACCAGAAATGTTTGAAGCTACTGACTGAATGAAAGGAGCTGGCATCTCACTCTCTTTGAATCTTCTTTATCCTGCTAGGATTAGCAGGAAAAAGCAAAAAATTTCAGAATTGCACCTTGCAATGTGGAGATATTACTGTTTGTGCATTTACAATAGTCATTGATTTTTGCCATTGAAAAACGTCCAGAAATGTTTGAAGCTACTGACTGAATGAAAGGAGCTGGCATCTCACTCTCTTTGAATCTTCTTTATCATGCTAGGATTAGCAGGAAAAAGCAAAAAATTTCAGAATTGCACCTTGCAATGTGGAGATATTACTGTTTGTGCATTTACAATGTTCATTGATTTTTGCCATTGAAAAACGTCCAGAAATGTTTGAAGCTACTGACTGAATGAAAGGAGCTGGCATCTCACTCTCTTTGAATCTTCTTTATCATGCTAGGATTAACAGGAAAAAGCAAAACATTTCAGAATTGCACCTTGCAAACTGGAGATATTACTGTTTGTGCATTTACAATATTCATTGATTTTTGCCATTGAAAAACATCCAGAAATGTTTGAAGCTACTGACTGAATGAAAGGAGTTGGCATCTCACTCTCTTTGAATCTTCTTTATCATGCTAGGATTAGCAGGAAAAAGCAAAAAATTTCAGAATTGCACCTTGCAATGTGGAGATATTACTGTTTGTGCATTTACAATATTCATTGATTTTTGCCATTGAAAAACGTTTTTCATATACCAGAAATGTTTGAAGCTACTGACTGAATGAAAGGAGCTGGCATCTCACTCTCTTTGAATCTTCTTTATCATGCTAGGATTAACAGGAAAAAGCAAAACATTTCAGAATTGCACCTTGCAATGTGGAGATATTACTGTTTGTGCATTTACAATATTCATTGATTTTTGCCATTGAAAAACATCCAGAAATGTTTGAAGCTACTGACTGAATGAAAGGAGTTGGCATCTCACTCTCTTTGAATCTTCTTTATCATGCTAGGATTAGCAGGAAAAAGCAAAAAATTTCAGAATTGCACCTTGCAATGTGGAGATATTACTGTTTGTGCATTTACAATATTCATTGATTTTTGCCATTGAAAAACGTTTTTCATATACCAGAAATGTTTGAAGCTACTGACTGAATGAAAGGAGCTGGCATCTCACTCTCTTTGAATCTTCTTTATCATGCTAGGATTAGCAGGAAAAAGCAAAAAATTTCAGAATTCCACCTTGCAATGTGGAGATATTACTGTTTGTGCATTTACAATATTCATTGATTTTTGCCATTGAAAAACATGTTTTTCATATACCAGAAATGTTTGAAGCTACTGACTGAATGAAAGGAGCTGGCATCTCACTCTGTTTGAATCTTCTTTATCATGCTAGGATTAACAGGAAAAAGCAAAAAATTTCAGAATTGCACCTTGCAATGTGGAGATATTACTGTTTGTGCATTTACAATATTCATTGATTTTTGCCATTGAAAAACGTCCAGAAATGTTTGAAGCTACTGACTGAATGAAAGGAGCTGGCATCTCACTCTCTTTGAATCTTCTTTATCATGCTAGGATTAACAGGAAAAAGCAAAAAATTTCAGAATTGCACCTTGCAATGTGGAGATATTACTGTTTGTGCATTTACAATATTCATTGATTTTTGCCATTGAAAAACATGTTTTTCATATACCAGAAATGTTTGAAGCTACTGACTGAATGAAAGGAGCTGGCATCTCACTCTCTTTGAATCTTCTTTATCATGCTAGGATTAGCAGGAAAAAGCAAAAAATTTCAGAATTGCACCTTGCAATGTGGAGATATTACTGTTTGTGCATTTACAATATTCATTGATTTTTGCCATTGAAAAACATGTTTTTCATATACCAGAAATGTTTGAAGCTACTGACTGAATGAAAGGAGCTGGCATCTCACTCTCTTTGAATCTTCTTTATCATGCTAGGATTAGCAGGAAAAAGCAAAAAATTTCAGAATTGCACCTTGCAATGTGGAGATATTACTGTTTGTGCATTTACAATATTCATTGATTTTTGCCATTGAAAAACATGTTTTTCATATACCAGAAATGTTTGAAGCTACTGACTGAATGAAAGGAGCTGGCATCTCACTCTCTTTGAATCTTCTTTATCATGCTAGGATTAACAGGAAAAAGCAAAAAATTTCAGAATTGCACCTTGCAATGTGGAGATATTACTGTTTGTGCATTTACAATATTCATTGATTTTTGCCATTGAAAAACGTCCAGAAATGTTTGAAGCTACTGACTGAATGAAAGGAGCTGGCATCTCACTCTCTTTGAATCTTCTTTATCATGCTAGGATTAGCAGGAAAAAGCAAAAAATTTCAGAATTGCACCTTGCAATGTGGAGATATTACTGTTTGTGCATTTACAATATTCATTGATTTTTGCCATTGAAAAACATGTTTTTCATATACCAGAAATGTTTGAAGCTACTGACTGAATGAAAGGAGCTGGCATCTCACTCTCTTTGAATCTTCTTTATCATGCTAGGATTAACAGGAAAAAGCAAAAAATTTCAGAATTGCACCTTGCAATGTGGAGATATTACTGTTTGTGCATTTACAATATTCATTGATTTTTGCCATTGAAAAACGTCCAGAAATGTTTGAAGCTACTGACTGAATGAAAGGAGCTGGCATCTCACTCTCTTTGAATCTTCTTTATCATGCTAGGATTAGCAGGAAAAAGCAAAAAATTTCAGAATTGCACCTTGCAATGTGGAGATATTACTGTTTGTGCATTTACAATATTCATTGATTTTTGCCATTGAAAAACATGTTTTTCATATACCAGAAATGTTTGAAGCTACTGACTGAATGAAAGGAGCTGGCATCTCACTCTCTTTGAATCTTCTTTATCCTGCTAGGATTAGCAGGAAAAAGCAAAAAATTTCAGAATTGCACCTTGCAATGTGGAGATATTACTGTTTGTGCATTTACAATAGTCATTGATTTTTGCCATTGAAAAACGTCCAGAAATGTTTGAAGCTACTGACTGAATGAAAGGAGCTGGCATCTCACTCTCTTTGAATCTTCTTTATCATGCTAGGATTAGCAGGAAAAAGCAAAAAATTTCAGAATTGCACCTTGCAATGTGGAGATATTACTGTTTGTGCATTTACAATGTTCATTGATTTTTGCCATTGAAAAACGTCCAGAAATGTTTGAAGCTACTGACTGAATGAAAGGAGCTGGCATCTCACTCTCTTTGAATCTTCTTTATCATGCTAGGATTAACAGGAAAAAGCAAAACATTTCAGAATTGCACCTTGCAATGTGGAGATATTACTGTTTGTGCATTTACAATATTCATTGATTTTTGCCATTGAAAAACATCCAGAAATGTTTGAAGCTACTGACTGAATGAAAGGAGTTGGCATCTCACTCTCTTTGAATCTTCTTTATCATGCTAGGATTAGCAGGAAAAAGCAAAAAATTTCAGAATTGCACCTTGCAATGTGGAGATATTACTGTTTGTGCATTTACAATATTCATTGATTTTTGCCATTGAAAAACGTTTTTCATATACCAGAAATGTTTGAAGCTACTGACTGAATGAAAGGAGCTGGCATCTCACTCTCTTTGAATCTTCTTTATCATGCTAGGATTAGCAGGAAAAAGCAAAAAATTTCAGAATTCCACCTTGCAATGTGGAGATATTACTGTTTGTGCATTTACAATATTCATTGATTTTTGCCATTGAAAAACATGTTTTTCATATACCAGAAATGTTTGAAGCTACTGACTGAATGAAAGGAGCTGGCATCTCACTCTCTTTGAATCTTCTTTATCATGCTAGGATTAACAGGAAAAAGCAAAAAATTTCAGAATTGCACCTTGCAATGTGGAGATATTACTGTTTGTGCATTTACAATATTCATTGATTTTTGCCATTGAAAAACGTCCAGAAATGTTTGAAGCTACTGACTGAATGAAAGGAGCTGGCATCTCACTCTCTTTGAATCTTCTTTATCATGCTAGGATTAACAGGAAAAAGCAAACAATTTCAGAATTGCACCTTGCAATGTGGAGATATTACTGTTTGTGCATTTACAATATTCATTGATTTTTGCCATTGAAAAACATGTTTTTCATATACCAGAAATGTTTGAAGCTACTGACTGAATGAAAGGAGCTGGCATCTCACTCTCTTTGAATCTTCTTTATCATGCTAGGATTAGCAGGAAAAAGCAAAAAATTTCAGAATTGCACCTTGCAATGTGGAGATATTACTGTTTGTGCATTTACAATATTCATTGATTTTTGCCATTGAAAAACATGTTTTTCATATACCAGAAATGTTTGAAGCTACTGACTGAATGAAAGGAGCTGGCATCTCACTCTCTTTGAATCTTCTTTATCATGCTAGGATTAGCAGGAAAAAGCAAAAAAATTCAGAATTGCACCTTGCAATGTGGAGATATTACTGTTTGTGCATTTACAATATTCATTGATTTTTGCCATTGAAAAACATGTTTTTCATATACCAGAAATGTTTGAAGCTACTGACTGAATGAAAGGAGCTGGCATCTCACTCTCTTTGAATCTTCTTTATCATGCTAGGATTAGCAGGAAAAAGCAAAAAATTTCAGAATTGCACCTTGCAATGTGGAGATATTACTGTTTGTGCATTTACAATATTCATTGATTTTTGCCATTGAAAAACATGTTTTTCATATACCAGAAATGTTTGAAGCTACTGACTGAATGAAAGGAGCTGGAATCTCACTCTCTTTGAATCTTCTTTATCATGCTAGGATTAGCAGGAAAAAGCAAAAAATTTCAGAATTGCACCTTGCAATGTGGAGATATTACTGTTTGTGCATTTACAATATTCATTGATTTTTGCCATTGAAAAACATGTTTTTCATATACCAGAAATGTTTGAAGCTACTGACTGAATGAAAGGAGCTGGCATCTCACTCTCTTTGAATCTTCTTTATCATGCTAGGATTAGCAGGAAAAAGCAAAAAATTTCAGAATTGCACCTTGCAATGTGGAGATATTACTGTTTGTGCATTTACAATATTCATTGATTTTTGCCATTGAAAAACATGTTTTTCATATACCAGAAATGTTTGAAGCTACTGACTGAATGAAAGGAGCTGGCATCTCACTCTCTTTGAATCTTCTTTATCATGCTAGGATTAGCAGGAAAAAGCAAAAAATTTCAGAATTGCACCTTGCAATGTGGAGATATTACTGTTTGTGCATTTACAATATTCATTGATTTTTGCCATTGAAAAACATGTTTTTCATATACCAGAAATGTTTGAAGCTACTGACTGAATGAAAGGAGCTGGCATCTCACTCTCTTTGAATCTTCTTTATCATGCTAGGATTAGCAGGAAAAAGCAAAAAATTTCAGAATTGCACCTTGCAATGTGGAGATATTACTGTTTGTGCATTTACAATATTCATTGATTTTTGCCATTGAAAAACATGTTTTTCATATACCAGAAATGTTTGAAGCTACTGACTGAATGAAAGGAGCTGGCATCTCACTCTCTTTGAATCTTCTTTATCATGCTAGGATTAGCAGGAAAAAGCAAAAAATTTCAGAATTGCACCTTGCAATGTGGAGATATTACTGTTTGTGCATTTACAATATTCATTGATTTTTGCCATTGAAAAACATGTTTTTCATATACCAGAAATGTTTGAAGCTACTGACTGAATGAAAGGAGCTGGCATCTCACTCTCTTTGAATCTTCTTTATCATGCTAGGATTAACAGGAAAAAGCAAAAAATTTCAGAATTGCACCTTGCAATGTGGAGATATTACTGTTTGTGCATTTACAATATTCATTGATTTTTGCCATTGAAAAACGTCCAGAAATGTTTGAAGCTACTGACTGAATGAAAGGAGCTGGCATCTCACTCTCTTTGAATCTTCTTTATCATGCTAGGATTAGCAGGAAAAAGCAAAAAATTTCAGAATTGCACCTTGCAATGTGGAGATATTACTGTTTGTGCATTTACAATATTCATTGATTTTTGCCATTGAAAAACATGTTTTTCATATACCAGAAATGTTTGAAGCTACTGACTGAATGAAAGGAGCTGGCATCTCACTCTCTTTGAATCTTCTTTATCATGCTAGGATTAGCAGGAAAAAGCAAAAAATTTCAGAATTGCACCTTGCAATGTGGAGATATTACTGTTTGTGCATTTACAATATTCATTGATTTTTGCCATTGAAAAACATGTTTTTCATATACCAGAAATGTTTGAAGCTACTGACTGAATGAAAGGAGCTGGCATCTCACTCTCTTTGAATCTTCTTTATCCTGCTAGGATTAGCAGGAAAAAGCAAAAAATTTCAGAATTGCACCTTGCAATGTGGAGATATTACTGTTTGTGCATTTACAATAGTCATTGATTTTTGCCATTGAAAAACGTCCAGAAATGTTTGAAGCTACTGACTGAATGAAAGGAGCTGGCATCTCACTCTCTTTGAATCTTCTTTATCATGCTAGGATTAGCAGGAAAAAGCAAAAAATTTCAGAATTGCACCTTGCAATGTGGAGATATTACTGTTTGTGCATTTACAATGTTCATTGATTTTTGCCATTGAAAAACGTCCAGAAATGTTTGAAGCTACTGACTGAATGAAAGGAGCTGGCATCTCACTCTCTTTGAATCTTCTTTATCATGCTAGGATTAACAGGAAAAAGCAAAACATTTCAGAATTGCACCTTGCAATGTGGAGATATTACTGTTTGTGCATTTACAATATTCATTGATTTTTGCCATTGAAAAACATCCAGAAATCTTTGAAGCTACTGACTGAATGAAAGGAGCTGGCATCTCACTCTCTTTGAATCTTCTTTATCATGCTAGGATTAGCAGGAAAAAGCAAAAAATTTCAGAATTGCACCTTGCAATGTGGAGATATTACTGTTTGTGCATTTACAATATTCATTGATTTTTGCCATTGAAAAACGTTTTTCATATACCAGAAATGTTTGAAGCTACTGACTGAATGAAAGGAGCTGGCATCTCACTCTCTTTGAATCTTCTTTATCATGCTAGGATTAGCAGGAAAAAGCAAAAAATTTCAGAATTCCACCTTGCAATGTGGAGATATTACTGTTTGTGCATTTACAATATTCATTGATTTTTGCCATTGAAAAACATGTTTTTCATATACCAGAAATGTTTGAAGCTACTGACTGAATGAAAGGAGCTGGCATCTCACTCTCTTTGAATCTTCTTTATCATGCTAGGATTAACAGGAAAAAGCAAAAAATTTCAGAATTGCACCTTGCAATGTGGAGATATTACTGTTTGTGCATTTACAATATTCATTGATTTTTGCCATTGAAAAACGTCCAGAAATGTTTGAAGCTACTGACTGAATGAAAGGAGCTGGCATCTCACTCTCTTTGAATCTTCTTTATCATGCTAGGATTAACAGGAAAAAGCAAAAAATTTCAGAATTGCACCTTGCAATGTGGAGATATTACTGTTTGTGCATTTACAATATTCATTGATTTTTGCCATTGAAAAACATGTTTTTCATATACCAGAAATGTTTGAAGCTACTGACTGAATGAAAGGAGCTGGCATCTCACTCTTTGAATCTTCTTTATCATGCTAGGATTAGCAGGAAAAAGCAAAAAATTTCAGAATTGCACCTTGCAATGTGGAGATATTACTGTTTGTGCATTTACAATATTCATTGATTTTTGCCATTGAAAAACATGTTTTTCATATACCAGAAATGTTTGAAGCTACTGACTGAATGAAAGGAGCTGGCATCTCACTCTCTTTGAATCTTCTTTATCATGCTAGGATTAGCAGGAAAAAGCAAAAAATTTCAGAATTGCACCTTGCAATGTGGAGATATTACTGTTTGTGCATTTACAATATTCATTGATTTTTGCCATTGAAAAACATGTTTTTCATATACCAGAAATGTTTGAAGCTACTGACTGAATGAAAGGAGCTGGCATCTCACTCTCTTTGAATCTTCTTTATCATGCTAGGATTAGCAGGAAAAAGCAAAAAATTTCAGAATTGCACCTTGCAATGTGGAGATATTACTGTTTGTGCATTTACAATATTCATTGATTTTTGCCATTGAAAAACATGTTTTTCATATACCAGAAATGTTTGAAGCTACTGACTGAATGAAAGGAGCTGGCATCTCACTCTCTTTGAATCTTCTTTATCATGCTAGGATTAGCAGGAAAAAGCAAAAAATTTCAGAATTGCACCTTGCAATGTGGAGATATTACTGTTTGTGCATTTACAATATTCATTGATTTTTGCCATTGAAAAACATGTTTTTCATATACCAGAAATGTTTGAAGCTACTGACTGAATGAAAGGAGCTGGCATCTCACTCTCTTTGAATCTTCTTTATCATGCTAGGATTAGCAGGAAAAAGCAAAAAATTTCAGAATTGCACCTTGCAATGTGGAGATATTACTGTTTGTGCATTTACAATATTCATTGATTTTTGCCATTGAAAAACATGTTTTTCATATACCAGAAATGTTTGAAGCTACTGACTGAATGAAAGGAGCTGGCATCTCACTCTCTTTGAATCTTCTTTATCATGCTAGGATTAGCAGGAAAAAGCAAAAAATTTCAGAATTGCACCTTGCAATGTGGAGATATTACTGTTTGTGCATTTACAATATTCATTGATTTTTGCCATTGAAAAACATGTTTTTCATATACCAGAAATGTTTGAAGCTACTGACTGAATGAAAGGAGCTGGCATCTCACTCTCTTTGAATCTTCTTTATCATGCTAGGATTAGCAGGAAAAAGCAAAAAATTTCAGAATTGCACCTTGCAATGTGGAGATATTACTGTTTGTGCATTTACAATATTCATTGATTTTTGCCATTGAAAAACATGTTTTTCATATACCAGAAATGTTTGAAGCTACTGACTGAATGAAAGGAGCTGGCATCTCACTCTCTTTGAATCTTCTTTATCATGCTAGGATTAGCAGGAAAAAGCAAAAAATTTCAGAATTGCACCTTGCAATGTGGAGATATTACTGTTTGTGCATTTACAATATTCATTGATTTTTGCCATTGAAAAACATGTTTTTCATATACCAGAAATGTTTGAAGCTACTGACTGAATGAAAGGAGCTGGCATCTCACTCTCTTTGAATCTTCTTTATCATGCTAGGATTAACAGGAAAAAGCAAAAAATTTCAGAATTGCACCTTGCAATGTGGAGATATTACTGTTTGTGCATTTACAATATTCATTGATTTTTGCCATTGAAAAACGTCCAGAAATGTTTGAAGCTACTGACTGAATGAAAGGAGCTGGCATCTCACTCTCTTTGAATCTTCTTTATCATGCTAGGATTAGCAGGAAAAAGCAAAAAATTTCAGAATTGCACCTTGCAATGTGGAGATATTACTGTTTGTGCATTTACAATATTCATTGATTTTTGCCATTGAAAAACATGTTTTTCATATACCAGAAATGTTTGAAGCTACTGACTGAATGAAAGGAGCTGGCATCTCACTCTCTTTGAATCTTCTTTATCATGCTAGGATTAGCAGGAAAAAGCAAAAAATTTCAGAATTGCACCTTGCAATGTGGAGATATTACTGTTTGTGCATTTACAATATTCATTGATTTTTGCCATTGAAAAACATGTTTTTCATATACCAGAAATGTTTGAAGCTACTGACTGAATGAAAGGAGCTGGCATCTCACTCTCTTTGAATCTTCTTTATCCTGCTAGGATTAGCAGGAAAAAGCAAAAAATTTCAGAATTGCACCTTGCAATGTGGAGATATTACTGTTTGTGCATTTACAATAGTCATTGATTTTTGCCATTGAAAAACGTCCAGAAATGTTTGAAGCTACTGACTGAATGAAAGGAGCTGGCATCTCACTCTCTTTGAATCTTCTTTATCATGCTAGGATTAGCAGGAAAAAGCAAAAAATTTCAGAATTGCACCTTGCAATGTGGAGATATTACTGTTTGTGCATTTACAATGTTCATTGATTTTTGCCATTGAAAAACGTCCAGAAATGTTTGAAGCTACTGACTGAATGAAAGGAGCTGGCATCTCACTCTCTTTGAATCTTCTTTATCATGCTAGGATTAACAGGAAAAAGCAAAACATTTCAGAATTGCACCTTGCAATGTGGAGATATTACTGTTTGTGCATTTACAATATTCATTGATTTTTGCCATTGAAAAACATCCAGAAATCTTTGAAGCTACTGACTGAATGAAAGGAGCTGGCATCTCACTCTCTTTGAATCTTCTTTATCATGCTAGGATTAGCAGGAAAAAGCAAAAAATTTCAGAATTGCACCTTGCAATGTGGAGATATTACTGTTTGTGCATTTACAATATTCATTGATTTTTGCCATTGAAAAACGTTTTTCATATACCAGAAATGTTTGAAGCTACTGACTGAATGAAAGGAGCTGGCATCTCACTCTCTTTGAATCTTCTTTATCATGCTAGGATTAGCAGGAAAAAGCAAAAAATTTCAGAATTCCACCTTGCAATGTGGAGATATTACTGTTTGTGCATTTACAATATTCATTGATTTTTGCCATTGAAAAACATGTTTTTCATATACCAGAAATGTTTGAAGCTACTGACTGAATGAAAGGAGCTGGCATCTCACTCTCTTTTAATCTTCTTTATCATGCTAGGTTTAACAGGAAAAAGCAAAAAATTTCAGAATTGCACCTTGCAATGTGGAGATATTACTGTTTGTGCATTTACAATATTCATTGATTTTTGCCATTGAAAAACGTCCAGAAATGTTTGAAGCTACTGACTGAATGAAAGGAGCTGGCATCTCACTCTCTTTGAATCTTCTTTATCATGCTAGGATTAACAGGAAAAAGCAAAAAATTTCAGAATTGCACCTTGCAATGTGGAGATATTACTGTTTGTGCATTTACAATATTCATTGATTTTTGCCATTGAAAAACATGTTTTTCATATACCAGAAATGTTTGAAGCTACTGACTGAATGAAAGGAGCTGGCATCTCACTCTCTTTGAATCTTCTTTATCATGCTAGGATTAGCAGGAAAAAGCAAAAAATTTCAGAATTGCACCTTGCAATGTGGAGATATTACTGTTTGTGCATTTACAATATTCATTGATTTTTGCCATTGAAAAACATGTTTTTCATATACCAGAAATGTTTGAAGCTACTGACTGAATGAAAGGAGCTGGCATCTCACTCTCTTTGAATCTTCTTTATCATGCTAGGATTAGCAGGAAAAAGCAAAAAATTTCAGAATTGCACCTTGCAATGTGGAGATATTACTGTTTGTGCATTTACAATATTCATTGATTTTTGCCATTGAAAAACATGTTTTTCATATACCAGAAATGTTTGAAGCTACTGACTGAATGAAAGGAGCTGGCATCTCACTCTCTTTGAATCTTCTTTATCATGCTAGGATTAGCAGGAAAAAGCAAAAAATTTCAGAATTGCACCTTGCAATGTGGAGATATTACTGTTTGTGCATTTACAATATTCATTGATTTTTGCCATTGAAAAACATGTTTTTCATATACCAGAAATGTTTGAAGCTACTGACTGAATGAAAGGAGCTGGCATCTCACTCTCTTTGAATCTTCTTTATCATGCTAGGATTAGCAGGAAAAAGCAAAAAATTTCAGAATTGCACCTTGCAATGTGGAGATATTACTGTTTTTGTGCATTTACAATATTCATTGATTTTTGCCATTGAAAAACATGTTTTTCATATACCAGAAATGTTTGAAGCTACTGACTGAATGAAAGGAGCTGGCATCTCACTCTCTTTGAATCTTCTTTATCATGCTAGGATTAGCAGGAAAAAGCAAAAAATTTCAGAATTGCACCTTGCAATGTGGAGATATTACTGTTTATGCATTTACAATATTCATTGATTTTTGCCATTGAAAAACATGTTTTTCATATACCAGAAATGTTTGAAGCTACTGACTGAATGAAAGGAGCTGGCATCTCACTCTCTTTGAATCTTCTTTATCATGCTAGGATTAGCAGGAAAAAGCAAAAAATTTCAGAATTGCACCTTGCAATGTGGAGATATTACTGTTTGTGCATTTACAATATTCATTGATTTTTGCCATTGAAAAACATGTTTTTCATATACCAGAAATGTTTGAAGCTACTGACTGAATGAAAGGAGCTGGCATCTCACTCTCTTTGAATCTTCTTTATCATGCTAGGATTAGCAGGAAAAAGCAAAAAATTTCAGAATTGCACCTTGCAATGTGGAGATATTACTGTTTGTGCATTTACAATATTCATTGATTTTTGCCATTGAAAAACATGTTTTTCATATACCAGAAATGTTTGAAGCTACTGACTGAATGAAAGGAGCTGGCATCTCACTCTCTTTGAATCTTCTTTATCATGCTAGGATTAGCAGGAAAAAGCAAAAAATTTCAGAATTGCACCTTGCAATGTGGAGATATTACTGTTTGTGCATTTACAATATTCATTGATTTTTGCCATTGAAAAACATGTTTTTCATATACCAGAAATGTTTGAAGCTACTGACTGAATGAAAGGAGCTGGCATCTCACTCTCTTTGAATCGTCTTTATCATGCTAGGATTAACAGGAAAAAGCAAAAAATTTCAGAATTGCACCTTGCAATGTGGAGATATTACTGTTTGTGCATTTACAATATTCATTGATTTTTGCCATTGAAAAACGTCCAGAAATGTTTGAAGCTACTGACTGAATGAAAGGAGCTGGCATCTCACTCTCTTTGAATCTTCTTTATCATGCTAGGATTAGCAGGAAAAAGCAAAAAATTTCAGAATTGCACCTTGCAATGTGGAGATATTACTGTTTGTGCATTTACAATATTCATTGATTTTTACCATTGAAAAACATGTTTTTCATATACCAGAAATGTTTGAAGCTACTGACTGAATGAAAGGAGCTGGCATCTCACTCTCTTTGAATCTTCTTTATCATGCTAGGATTAGCAGGAAAAAGCAAAAAATTTCAGAATTGCACCTTGCAATGTGGAGATATTACTGTTTGTGCATTTACAATATTCATTGATTTTTGCCATTGAAAAACGTTTTTCATATACCAGAAATGTTTGAAGCTACTGACTGAATGAAAGGAGCTGGCATCTCACTCTCTTTGAATCTTCTTTATCATGCTAGGATTAGCAGGAAAAAGCAAAAAATTTCAGAATTCCACCTTGCAATGTGGAGATATTACTGTTTGTGCATTTACAATATTCATTGATTTTTGCCATTGAAAAACATGTTTTTCATATACCAGAAATGTTTGAAGCTACTGACTGAATGAAAGGAGCTGGCATCTCACTCTCTTTGAATCTTCTTTATCATGCTAGGATTAACAGGAAAAAGCAAAAAATTTCAGAATTGCACCTTGCAATGTGGAGATATTACTGTTTGTGCATTTACAATATTCATTGATTTTTGCCATTGAAAAACGTCCAGAAATGTTTGAAGCTACTGACTGAATGAAAGGAGCTGGCATCTCACTCTCTTTGAATCTTCTTTATCATGCTAGGATTAACAGGAAAAAGCAAAAAATTTCAGAATTGCACCTTGCAATGTGGAGATATTACTGTTTGTGCATTTACAATATTCATTGATTTTTGCCATTGAAAAACATGTTTTTCATATACCAGAAATGTTTGAAGCTACTGACTGAATGAAAGGAGCTGGCATCTCACTCTCTTTGAATCTTCTTTATCATGCTAGGATTAGCAGGAAAAAGCAAAAAATTTCAGAATTGCACCTTGCAATGTGGAGATATTACTGTTTGTGCATTTACAATATTCATTGATTTTTGCCATTGAAAAACATGTTTTTCATATACCAGAAATGTTTGAAGCTACTGACTGAATGAAAGGAGCTGGCATCTCACTCTCTTTGAATCTTCTTTATCATGCTAGGATTAGCAGGAAAAAGCAAAAAATTTCAGAATTGCACCTTGCAATGTGGAGATATTACTGTTTGTGCATTTACAATATTCATTGATTTTTGCCATTGAAAAACATGTTTTTCATATACCAGAAATGTTTGAAGCTACTGACTGAATGAAAGGAGCTGGCATCTCACTCTCTTTGAATCTTCTTTATCATGCTAGGATTAGCAGGAAAAAGCAAAAAATTTCAGAATTGCACCTTGCAATGTGGAGATATTACTGTTTGTGCATTTACAATATTCATTGATTTTTGCCATTGAAAAACATGTTTTTCATATACCAGAAATGTTTGAAGCTACTGACTGAATGAAAGGAGCTGGCATCTCACTCTCTTTGAATCTTCTTTATCATGCTAGGATTAGCAGGAAAAAGCAAAAAATTTCAGAATTGCACCTTGCAATGTGGAGATATTACTGTTTGTGCATTTACAATATTCATTGATTTTTGCCATTGAAAAACATGTTTTTCATATACCAGAAATGTTTGAAGCTACTGACTGAATGAAAGGAGCTGGCATCTCACTCTCTTTGAATCTTCTTTATCATGCTAGGATTAGCAGGAAAAAGCAAAAAATTTCAGAATTGCACCTTGCAATGTGGAGATATTACTGTTTGTGCATTTACAATATTCATTGATTTTTGCCATTGAAAAACATGTTTTTCATATACCAGAAATGTTTGAAGCTACTGACTGAATGAAAGGAGCTGGCATCTCACTCTCTTTGAATCTTCTTTATCATGCTAGGATTAGCAGGAAAAAGCAAAAAATTTCAGAATTGCACCTTGCAATGTGGAGATATTACTGTTTGTGCATTTACAATATTCATTGATTTTTGCCATTGAAAAACATGTTTTTCATATACCAGAAATGTTTGAAGCTACTGACTGAATGAAAGGAGCTGGCATCTCACTCTCTTTGAATCTTCTTTATCATGCTAGGATTAGCAGGAAAAAGCAAAAAATTTCAGAATTGCACCTTGCAATGTGGAGATATTACTGTTTGTGCATTTACAATATTCATTGATTTTTGCCATTGAAAAACATGTTTTTCATATACCAGAAATGTTTGAAGCTACTGACTGAATGAAAGGAGCTGGCATCTCACTCTCTTTGAATCTTCTTTATCATGCTAGGATTAGCAGGAAAAAGCAAAAAATTTCAGAATTGCACCTTGCAATGTGGAGATATTACTGTTTGTGCATTTACAATATTCATTGATTTTTGCCATTGAAAAACATGTTTTTCATATACCAGAAATGTTTGAAGCTACTGACTGAATGAAAGGAGCTGGCATCTCACTCTCTTTGAATCTTCTTTATCATGCTAGGATTAACAGGAAAAAGCAAAAAATTTCAGAATTGCACCTTGCAATGTGGAGATATTACTGTTTGTGCATTTACAATATTCATTGATTTTTGCCATTGAAAAACGTCCAGAAATGTTTGAAGCTACTGACTGAATGAAAGGAGCTGGCATCTCACTCTCTTTGAATCTTCTTTATCATGCTAGGATTAGCAGGAAAAAGCAAAAAATTTCAGAATTGCACCTTGCAATGTGGAGATATTACTGTTTGTGCATTTACAATATTCATTGATTTTTGCCATTGAAAAACATGTTTTTCATATACCAGAAATGTTTGAAGCTACTGACTGAATGAAAGGAGCTGGCATCTCACTCTCTTTGAATCTTCTTTATCATGCTAGGATTAGCAGGAAAAAGCAAAAAATTTCAGAATTGCACCTTGCAATGTGGAGATATTACTGTTTGTGCATTTACAATATTCATTGATTTTTGCCATTGAAAAACATGTTTTTCATATACCAGAAATGTTTGAAGCTACTGACTGAATGAAAGGAGCTGGCATCTCACTCTCTTTGAATCTTCTTTATCCTGCTAGGATTAGCAGGAAAAAGCAAAAAATTTCAGAATTGCACCTTGCAATGTGGAGATATTACTGTTTGTGCATTTACAATAGTCATTGATTTTTGCCATTGAAAAACGTCCAGAAATGTTTGAAGCTACTGACTGAATGAAAGGAGCTGGCATCTCACTCTCTTTGAATCTTCTTTATCATGCTAGGATTAGCAGGAAAAAGCAAAAAATTTCAGAATTGCACCTTGCAATGTGGAGATATTACTGTTTGTGCATTTACAATGTTCATTGATTTTTGCCATTGAAAAACGTCCAGAAATGTTTGAAGCTACTGACTGAATGAAAGGAGCTGGCATCTCACTCTCTTTGAATCTTCTTTATCATGCTAGGATTAACAGGAAAAAGCAAAACATTTCAGAATTGCACCTTGCAATGTGGAGATATTACTGTTTGTGCATTTACAATATTCATTGATTTTTGCCATTGAAAAACATCCAGAAATCTTTGAAGCTACTGACTGAATGAAAGGAGCTGGCATCTCACTCTCTTTGAATCTTCTTTATCATGCTAGGATTAGCAGGAAAAAGCAAAAAATTTCAGAATTGCACCTTGCAATGTGGAGATATTACTGTTTGTGCATTTACAATATTCATTGATTTTTGCCATTGAAAAACGTTTTTCATATACCAGAAATGTTTGAAGCTACTGACTGAATGAAAGGAGCTGGCATCTCACTCTCTTTGAATCTTCTTTATCATGCTAGGATTAGCAGGAAAAAGCAAAAAATTTCAGAATTCCACCTTGCAATGTGGAGATATTACTGTTTGTGCATTTACAATATTCATTGATTTTTGCCATTGAAAAACATGTTTTTCATATACCAGAAATGTTTGAAGCTACTGACTGAATGAAAGGAGCTGGCATCTCACTCTCTTTTAATCTTCTTTATCATGCTAGGTTTAACAGGAAAAAGCAAAAAATTTCAGAATTGCACCTTGCAATGTGGAGATATTACTGTTTGTGCATTTACAATATTCATTGATTTTTGCCATTGAAAAACGTCCAGAAATGTTTGAAGCTACTGACTGAATGAAAGGAGCTGGCATCTCACTCTCTTTGAATCTTCTTTATCATGCTAGGATTAACAGGAAAAAGCAAAAAATTTCAGAATTGCACCTTGCAATGTGGAGATATTACTGTTTGTGCATTTACAATATTCATTGATTTTTGCCATTGAAAAACATGTTTTTCATATACCAGAAATGTTTGAAGCTACTGACTGAATGAAAGGAGCTGGCATCTCACTCTCTTTGAATCTTCTTTATCATGCTAGGATTAGCAGGAAAAAGCAAAAAATTTCAGAATTGCACCTTGCAATGTGGAGATATTACTGTTTGTGCATTTACAATATTCATTGATTTTTGCCATTGAAAAACATGTTTTTCATATACCAGAAATGTTTGAAGCTACTGACTGAATGAAAGGAGCTGGCATCTCACTCTCTTTGAATCTTCTTTATCATGCTAGGATTAGCAGGAAAAAGCAAAAAATTTCAGAATTGCACCTTGCAATGTGGAGATATTACTGTTTGTGCATTTACAATATTCATTGATTTTTGCCATTGAAAAACATGTTTTTCATATACCAGAAATGTTTGAAGCTACTGACTGAATGAAAGGAGCTGGCATCTCACTCTCTTTGAATCTTCTTTATCATGCTAGGATTAGCAGGAAAAAGCAAAAAATTTCAGAATTGCACCTTGCAATGTGGAGATATTACTGTTTGTGCATTTACAATATTCATTGATTTTTGCCATTGAAAAACATGTTTTTCATATACCAGAAATGTTTGAAGCTACTGACTGAATGAAAGGAGCTGGCATCTCACTCTCTTTGAATCTTCTTTATCATGCTAGGATTAGCAGGAAAAAGCAAAAAATTTCAGAATTGCACCTTGCAATGTGGAGATATTACTGTTTTTGTGCATTTACAATATTCATTGATTTTTGCCATTGAAAAACATGTTTTTCATATACCAGAAATGTTTGAAGCTACTGACTGAATGAAAGGAGCTGGCATCTCACTCTCTTTGAATCTTCTTTATCATGCTAGGATTAGCAGGAAAAAGCAAAAAATTTCAGAATTGCACCTTGCAATGTGGAGATATTACTGTTTATGCATTTACAATATTCATTGATTTTTGCCATTGAAAAACATGTTTTTCATATACCAGAAATGTTTGAAGCTACTGACTGAATGAAAGGAGCTGGCATCTCACTCTCTTTGAATCTTCTTTATCATGCTAGGATTAGCAGGAAAAAGCAAAAAATTTCAGAATTGCACCTTGCAATGTGGAGATATTACTGTTTGTGCATTTACAATATTCATTGATTTTTGCCATTGAAAAACATGTTTTTCATATACCAGAAATGTTTGAAGCTACTGACTGAATGAAAGGAGCTGGCATCTCACTCTCTTTGAATCTTCTTTATCATGCTAGGATTAGCAGGAAAAAGCAAAAAATTTCAGAATTGCACCTTGCAATGTGGAGATATTACTGTTTGTGCATTTACAATATTCATTGATTTTTGCCATTGAAAAACATGTTTTTCATATACCAGAAATGTTTGAAGCTACTGACTGAATGAAAGGAGCTGGCATCTCACTCTCTTTGAATCGTCTTTATCATGCTAGGATTAACAGGAAAAAGCAAAAAATTTCAGAATTGCACCTTGCAATGTGGAGATATTACTGTTTGTGCATTTACAATATTCATTGATTTTTGCCATTGAAAAACGTCCAGAAATGTTTGAAGCTACTGACTGAATGAAAGGAGCTGGCATCTCACTCTCTTTGAATCTTCTTTATCATGCTAGGATTAGCAGGAAAAAGCAAAAAATTTCAGAATTGCACCTTGCAATGTGGAGATATTACTGTTTGTGCATTTACAATATTCATTGATTTTTACCATTGAAAAACATGTTTTTCATATACCAGAAATGTTTGAAGCTACTGACTGAATGAAAGGAGCTGGCATCTCACTCTCTTTGAATCTTCTTTATCATGCTAGGATTAGCAGGAAAAAGCAAAAAATTTCAGAATTGCACCTTGCAATGTGGAGATATTACTGTTTGTGCATTTACAATATTCATTGATTTTTGCCATTGAAAAACATGTGTTTCATATACCAGAAATGTTTGAAGCTACTGACTGAATGAAAGGAGCTGGCATCTCACTCTCTTTGAATCTTCTTTATCATGCTAGGATTAGCAGGAAAAAGCAAAAAATTTCAGAATTGCACCTTGCAATGTGGAGATATTACTGTTTGTGCATTTACAATATTCATTGATTTTTGCCATTGAAAAACATGTTTTTCATATACCAGAAATGTTTGAAGCTACTGACTGAATGAAAGGAGCTGGCATCTCACTCTCTTTGAATCGTCTTTATCATGCTAGGATTAACAGGAAAAAGCAAAAAATTTCAGAATTGCACCTTGCAATGTGGAGATATTACTGTTTGTGCATTTACAATATTCATTGATTTTTGCCATTGAAAAACGTCCAGAAATGTTTGAAGCTACTGACTGAATGAAAGGAGCTGGCATCTCACTCTCTTTGAATCTTCTTTATCATGCTAGGATTAGCAGGAAAAAGCAAAAAATTTCAGAATTGCACCTTGCAATGTGGAGATATTACTGTTTGTGCATTTACAATATTCATTGATTTTTACCATTGAAAAACATGTTTTTCATATACCAGAAATGTTTGAAGCTACTGACTGAATGAAAGGAGCTGGCATCTCACTCTCTTTGAATCTTCTTTATCATGCTAGGATTAGCAGGAAAAAGCAAAAAATTTCAGAATTGCACCTTGCAATGTGGAGATATTACTGTTTGTGCATTTACAATATTCATTGATTTTTGCCATTGAAAAACATGTTTTTCATATACCAGAAATGTTTGAAGCTACTGACTGAATGAAAGGAGCTGGCATCTCACTCTCTTTGAATCTTCTTTATCATGCTAGGATTAGCAGGAAAAAGCAAAAAATTTCAGAATTGCACCTTGCAATGTGGAGATATTACTGTTTGTGCATTTACAATATTCATTGATTTTTGCCATTGAAAAACATGTTTTTCATATACCAGAAATGTTTGAAGCTACTGACTGAATGAAAGGAGCTGGCATCTCACTCTCTTTGAATCTTCTTTATCATGCTAGGATTAGCAGGAAAAAGCAAAAAATTTCAGAATTGCACCTTGCAATGTGGAGATATTACTGTTTGTGCATTTACAATATTCATTGATTTTTGCCATTGAAAAACATGTTTTTCATATACCAGAAATGTTTGAAGCTACTGACTGAATGAAAGGAGCTGGCATCTCACTCTCTTTGAATCTTCTTTATCATGCTAGGATTAGCAGGAAAAAGCAAAAAATTTCAGAATTGCACCTTGCAATGTGGAGATATTACTGTTTGTGCATTTACAATATTCATTGATTTTTGCCATTGAAAAACATGTTTTTCATATACCAGAAATGTTTGAAGCTACTGACTGAATGAAAGGAGCTGGCATCTCACTCTCTTTGAATCTTCTTTATCATGCTAGGATTAGCAGGAAAAAGCAAAAAATTTCAGAATTGCACCTTGCAATGTGGAGATATTACTGTTTGTGCATTTACAATATTCATTGATTTTTGCCATTGAAAAACATGTTTTTCATATACCAGAAATGTTTGAAGCTACTGACTGAAGTAAAGGAGCTGGCATCTCACTCTCTTTGAATCTTCTTTATCCTGCTAGGATTAACAGGAAAAAGCAAAAAATTTCAGAATTGCACCTTGCAATGTGGAGATATTACTGTTTGTGCATTTACAATATTCATTGATTTTTGCCATTGAAAAACGTCCAGAAATGTTTGAAGCTACTGACTGAATGAAAGGAGCTGGCATCTCACTCTCTTTGAATCTTCTTTATCATGCTAGGATTAGCAGGAAAAAGCAAAAAATTTCAGAATTGCACCTTGCAATGTGGAGATATTACTGTTTGTGCATTTACAATATTCATTGATTTTTGCCATTGAAAAACATGTTTTTCATATACCAGAAATGTTTGAAGCTACTGACTGAATGAAAGAGCTGGCATCTCACTCTCTTTGAATCTTCTTTATCATGCTAGGATTAGCAGGAAAAAGCAAAAAATTTCAGAATTGCACCTTGCAATGTGGAGATATTACTGTTTGTGCATTTACAATATTCATTGATTTTTGCCATTGAAAAACATGTTTTTCATATACCAGAAATGTTTGAAGCTACTGACTGAATAAAAGGAGCTGGCATCTCACTCTCTTTGAATCTTCTTTATCCTGCTAGGATTAGCAGGAAAAAGCAAAAAATTTCAGAATTGCACCTTGCAATGTGGAGATATTACTGTTTGTGCATTTACAATATTCATTGATTTTTGCCATTGAAAAACGTCCAGAAATGTTTGAAGCTACTGACTGAATGAAAGGAGCTGGCATCTCACTCTCTTTGAATCTTCTTTATCATGCTAGGATTAGCAGGAAAAAGCAAAAAATTTCAGAATTGCACCTTGCAATGTGGAGATATTACTGTTTGTGCATTTAGAATGTTCATTGATTTTTGCCATTGAAAAACGTCCAGAAATGTTTGAAGCTACTGACTGAATGAAAGGAGCTGGCATCTCACTCTCTTTGAATCTTCTTTATCATGCTAGGATTAACAGGAAAAAGCAAAACATTTCAGAATTGCACCTTGCAATGTGGAGATATTACTGTTTGTGCATTTACAATATTCATTGATTTTTGCCATTGAAAAACGTTTTTCATATACCAGAAATGTTTGAAGCTACTGACTGAATGAAAGGAGCTGGCATCTCACTCTCTTTGAATCTTCTTTATCATGCTAGGATTAGCAGGAAAAAGCAAAAAATTTCAGAATTCCACCTTGCAATGTGGAGATATTACTGTTTGTGCATTTACAATATTCATTGATTTTTGCCATTGAAAAACATGTTTTTCATATACCAGAAATGTTTGAAGCTACTGACTGAATGAAAGGAGCTGGCATCTCACTCTCTTTGAATCTTCTTTATCATGCTAGGATTAACAGGAAAAAGCAAAAAATTTCAGAATTGCACCTTGCAATGTGGAGATATTACTGTTTGTGCATTTACAATATTCATTGATTTTTGCCATTGAAAAACGTTTTTCATATACCAGAAATGTTTGAAGCTACTGACTGAATGAAAGGAGCTGGCATCTCACTCTCTTTGAATCTTCTTTATCATGCTAGGATTAGCAGGAAAAAGCAAAAAATTTCAGAATTGCACCTTGCAATGTGGAGATATTACTGTTTGTGCATTTACAATATTCATTGATTTTTGCCATTGAAAACATGTTTTTCATATACCAGAAATGTTTGAAGCTACTGACTGAATGAAAGGAGCTGGCATCTCACTCTCTTTGAATCTTCTTTATCATGCTAGGATTAACAGGAAAAAGCAAAAAATTTCAGAATTGCACCTTGCAATGTGGAGATATTACTGTTTGTGCATTTACAATATTCATTGATTTTTGCCATTGAAAAACGTCCAGAAATGTTTGAAGCTACTGACTGAATGAAAGGAGCTGGCATCTCACTCTCTTTGAATCTTCTTTATCCTGCTAGGATTAGCAGGAAAAAGCAAAAAATTTCAGAATTGCACCTTGCAATGTGGAGATATTACTGTTTGTGCATTTACAATATTCATTGATTTTTGCCATTGAAAAACATGTTTTTCATATACCAGAAATGTTTGAAGCTACTGACTGAATGAAAGGAGCTGGCATCTCACTCTCTTTGAATCTTCTTTATCATGCTAAAAAAGCAAAAAATTTCAGAATTGCACCTTGCAATGTGGAGATATTACTGGTTTGTGCATTTACAATATTCATTGATTTTTGCCATTGAAAAACATGTTTTTCATATACCAGAAATGTTTGAAGCTACTGACTGAATGAAAGGAGCTGGCATCTCACTCTCTTTGAATCTTCTTTATCATGCTAGGATTAGCAGGAAAAAGCAAAAAATTTCAGAATTGCACCTTGCAATGTGGAGATATTACTGTTTGTGCATTTACAATATTCATTGATTTTTGCCATTGAAAAACATGTTTTTCATATACCAGAAATGTTTGAAGCTACTGACTGAATGAAAGGAGCTGGCATCTCACTCTCTTTGAATCTTCTTTATCATGCTAGGATTAGCAGGAAAAAGCAAAAAATTTCAGAATTGCACCTTGCAATGTGGAGATATTACTGTTTGTGCATTTACAATATTCATTGATTTTTGCCATTGAAAAACATGTTTTTCATATACCAGAAATGTTTGAAGCTACTGACTGAATGAAAGGAGCTGGCATCTCACTCTCTTTGAATCTTCTTTATCATGCTAGGATTAGCAGGAAAAAGCAAAAAATTTCAGAATTGCACCTTGCAATGTGGAGATATTACTGTTTGTGCATTTACAATATTCATTGATTTTTGCCATTGAAAAACATGTTTTTCATATACCAGAAATGTTTGAAGCTACTGACTGAATGAAAGGAGCTGGCATCTCACTCTCTTTGAATCGTCTTTATCATGCTAGGATTAACAGGAAAAAGCAAAAAATTTCAGAATTGCACCTTGCAATGTGGAGATATTACTGTTTGTGCATTTACAATATTCATTGATTTTTGCCATTGAAAAACGTCCAGAAATGTTTGAAGCTACTGACTGAATGAAAGGAGCTGGCATCTCACTCTCTTTGAATCTTCTTTATCATGCTAGGATTAGCAGGAAAAAGCAAAAAATTTCAGAATTGCACCTTGCAATGTGGAGATATTACTGTTTGTGCATTTACAATATTCATTGATTTTTGCCATTGAAAAACATGTTTTTCATATACCAGAAATGTTTGAAGCTACTGACTGAATGAAAGGAGCTGGCATCTCACTCTCTTTGAATCTTCTTTATCATGCTAGGATTAGCAGGAAAAAGCAAAAAATTTCAGAATTGCACCTTGCAATGTGGAGATATTACTGTTTGTGCATTTACAATATTCATTGATTTTTGCCATTGAAAAACATGTTTTTCATATACCAGAAATGTTTGAAGCTACTGACTGAATGAAAGGAGCTGGCATCTCACTCTCTTTGAATCTTCTTTATCATGCTAGGATTAGCAGGAAAAAGCAAAAAATTTCAGAATTGCACCTTGCAATGTGGAGATATTACTGTTTGTGCATTTACAATATTCATTGATTTTTGCCATTGAAAAACATGTTTTTCATATACCAGAAATGTTTGAAGCTACTGACTGAAGTAAAGGAGCTGGCATCTCACTCTCTTTGAATCTTCTTTATCCTGCTATGATTAACAGGAAAAAGCAAAAAATTTCAGAATTGCACCTTGCAATGTGGAGATATTACTGTTTGTGCATTTACAATATTCATTGATTTTTGCCATTGAAAAACATGTTTTTCATATACCAGAAATGTTTGAAGCTACTGACTGAATGAAAGGAGCTGGCATCTCACTCTCTTTGAATCTTCTTTATCATGCTAGGATTAGCAGGAAAAAGCAAAAAATTTCAGAATTGCACCTTGCAATGTGGAGATATTACTGTTTGTGCATTTACAATATTCATTGATTTTTGCCATTGAAAAACATGTTTTTCATATACCAGAAATGTTTGAAGCTACTGACTGAATGAAAGGAGCTGGCATCTCACTCTCTTTGAATCGTCTTTATCATGCTAGGATTAACAGGAAAAAGCAAAAAATTTCAGAATTGCACCTTGCAATGTGGAGATATTACTGTTTGTGCATTTACAATATTCATTGATTTTTGCCATTGAAAAACGTCCAGAAATGTTTGAAGCTACTGACTGAATGAAAGGAGCTGGCATCTCACTCTCTTTGAATCTTCTTTATCATGCTAGGATTAGCAGGAAAAAGCAAAAAATTTCAGAATTGCACCTTGCAATGTGGAGATATTACTGTTTGTGCATTTACAATATTCATTGATTTTTACCATTGAAAAACATGTTTTTCATATACCAGAAATGTTTGAAGCTACTGACTGAATGAAAGGAGCTGGCATCTCACTCTCTTTGAATCTTCTTTATCATGCTAGGATTAGCAGGAAAAAGCAAAAAATTTCAGAATTGCACCTTGCAATGTGGAGATATTACTGTTTGTGCATTTACAATATTCATTGATTTTTGCCATTGAAAAACATGTTTTTCATATACCAGAAATGTTTGAAGCTACTGACTGAATGAAAGGAGCTGGCATCTCACTCTCTTTGAATCTTCTTTATCATGCTAGGATTAACAGGAAAAAGCAAAAAATTTCAGAATTGCACCTTGCAATGTGGAGATATTACTGTTTGTGCATTTACAATATTCATTGATTTTTGCCATTGAAAAACGTATTTTCATATCAGAAATGTTTGAAGCTACTGACTGAATGAAAGGAGCTGGCATCTCACTCTCTTTGAATCTTCTTTATCATGCTAGGATTAGCAGGAAAAAGCAAAAAATTTCAGAATTGCACCTTGCAATGTGGAGATATTACTGTTTGTGCATTTACAATATTCATTGATTTTTGCCATTGAAAAACATGTTTTTCATATACCAGAAATGTTTGAAGCTACTGACTGAATGAAAGGAGCTGGCATCTCACTCTCTTTGAATCTTCTTTATCATGCTAGGATTAGCAGGAAAAAGCAAAAAATTTCAGAATTGCACCTTGCAATGTGGAGATATTACTGTTTGTGCATTTACAATATTCATTGATTTTTGCCATTGAAAAACATGTTTTTCATATACCAGAAATGTTTGAAGCTACTGACTGAATGAAAGGAGCTGGCATCTCACTCTCTTTGAATCTTCTTTATCATGCTAGGATTAGCAGGAAAAAGCAAAAAATTTCAGAATTGCACCTTGCAATGTGGAGATATTACTGTTTGTGCATTTACAATATTCATTGATTTTTGCCATTGAAAAACATGTTTTTCATATACCAGAAATGTTTGAAGCTACTGACTGAATGAAAGGAGCTGGCATCTCACTCTCTTTGAATCTTCTTTATCATGCTAGGATTAGCAGGAAAAAGCAAAAAATTTCAGAATTGCACCTTGCAATGTGGAGATATTACTGTTTGTGCATTTACAATATTCATTGATTTTTGCCATTGAAAAACATGTTTTTCATATACCAGAAATGTTTGAAGCTACTGACTGAATGAAAGGAGCTGGCATCTCACTCTCTTTGAATCTTCTTTATCATGCTAGGATTAGCAGGAAAAAGCAAAAAATTTCAGAATTGCACCTTGCAATGTGGAGATATTACTGTTTGTGCATTTACAATATTCATTGATTTTTGCCATTGAAAAACATGTTTTTCATATACCAGAAATGTTTGAAGCTACTCACTGAAGTAAAGGAGCTGGCATCTCACTCTCTTTGAATCTTCTTTATCCTGCTAGGATTAACAGGAAAAAGCAAAAAATTTCAGAATTGCACCTTGCAATGTGGAGATATTACTGTTTGTGCATTTACAATATTCATTGATTTTTGCCATTGAAAAACGTCCAGAAATGTTTGAAGCTACTGACTGAATGAAAGGAGCTGGCATCTCACTCTCTTTGAATCTTCTTTATCATGCTAGGATTAGCAGGAAAAAGCAAAAAATTTCAGAATTGCACCTTGCAATGTGGAGATATTACTGTTTGTGCATTTACAATATTCATTGATTTTTGCCATTGAAAAACATGTTTTTCATATACCAGAAATGTTTGAAGCTACTGACTGAATGAAAGGAGCTGGCATCTCACTCTCTTTGAATCTTCTTTATCATGCTAGGATTAGCAGGAAAAAGCAAAAAATTTCAGAATTGCACCTTGCAATGTGGAGATATTACTGTTTGTGCATTTACAATATTCATTGATTTTTGCCATTGAAAAACATGTTTTTCATATACCAGAAATGTTTGAAGCTACTGACTGAATGAAAGGAGCTGGCATCTCACTCTCTTTGAATCTTCTTTATCCTGCTAGGATTAGCAGGAAAAAGCAAAAAATTTCAGAATTGCACCTTGCAATGTGGAGATATTACTGTTTGTGCATTTACAATATTCATTGATTTTTGCCATTGAAAAACGTCCAGAAATGTTTGAAGCTACTGACTGAATGAAAGGAGCTGGCATCTCACTCTCTTTGAATCTTCTTTATCATGCTAGGATTAGCAGGAAAAAGCAAAAAATTTCAGAATTGCACCTTGCAATGTGGAGATATTACTGTTTGTGCATTTAGAATGTTCATTGATTTTTGCCATTGAAAAACGTCCAGAAATGTTTGAAGCTACTGACTGAATGAAAGGAGCTGGCATCTCACTCTCTTTGAATCTTCTTTATCATGCTAGGATTAACAGGAAAAAGCAAAACATTTCAGAATTGCACCTTGCAATGTGGAGATATTACTGTTTGTGCATTTACAATATTCATTGATTTTTGCCATTGAAAAACGTTTTTCATATACCAGAAATGTTTGAAGCTACTGACTGAATGAAAGGAGCTGGCATCTCACTCTCTTTGAATCTTCTTTATCATGCTAGGATTAGCAGGAAAAAGCAAAAAATTTCAGAATTCCACCTTGCAATGTGGAGATATTACTGTTTGTGCATTTACAATATTCATTGATTTTTGCCATTGAAAAACATGTTTTTCATATACCAGAAATGTTTGAAGCTACTGACTGAATGAAAGGAGCTGGCATCTCACTCTCTTTGAATCTTCTTTATCATGCTAGGATTAACAGGAAAAAGCAAAAAATTTCAGAATTGCACCTTGCAATGTGGAGATATTACTGTTTGTGCATTTACAATATTCATTGATTTTTGCCATTGAAAAACGTCCAGAAATGTTTGAAGCTACTGACTGAATGAAAGGAGCTGGCATCTCACTCTCTTTGAATCTTCTTTATCCTGCTAGGATTAGCAGGAAAAAGCAAAAAATTTCAGAATTGCACCTTGCAATGTGGAGATATTACTGTTTGTGCATTTACAATATTCATTGATTTTTGCCATTGAAAAACATGTTTTTCATATACCAGAAATGTTTGAAGCTACTGACTGAATGAAAGGAGCTGGCATCTCACTCTCTTTGAATCTTCTTTATCATGCTAGGATTAGCAGGAAAAAGCAAAAAATTTCAGAATTGCACCTTGCAATGTGGAGATATTACTGTTTGTGCATTTACAATATTCATTGATTTTTGCCATTGAAAAACATGTTTTTCATATACCAGAAATGTTTGAAGCTACTGACTGAATGAAAGGAGCTGGCATCTCACTCTCTTTGAATCTTCTTTATCATGCTAGGATTAGCAGGAAAAAGCAAAAAATTTCAGAATTGCACCTTGCAATGTGGAGATATTACTGTTTGTGCATTTACAATATTCATTGATTTTTGCCATTGAAAAACATGTTTTTCATATACCAGAAATGTTTGAAGCTACTGACTGAATGAAAGGAGCTGGCATCTCACTCTCTTTGAATCTTCTTTATCATGCTAGGATTAGCAGGAAAAAGCAAAAAATTTCAGAATTGCACCTTGCAATGTGGAGATATTACTGTTTGTGCATTTACAATATTCATTGATTTTTGCCATTGAAAAACATGTTTTTCATATACCAGAAATGTTTGAAGCTACTGACTGAATGAAAGGAGCTGGCATCTCACTCTCTTTGAATCTTCTTTATCATGCTAGGATTAGCAGGAAAAAGCAAAAAATTTCAGAATTGCACCTTGCAATGTGGAGATATTACTGTTTGTGCATTTACAATATTCATTGATTTTTGCCATTGAAAAACATGTTTTTCATATACCAGAAATGTTTGAAGCTACTGACTGAATGAAAGGAGCTGGCATCTCACTCTCTTTGAATCTTCTTTATCATGCTAGGATTAGCAGAAAAAGCAAAAAATTTCAGAATTGCACCTTGCAATGTGGAGATATTACTGTTTGTGCATTTACAATATTCATTGATTTTTGTCATTGAAAAACATGTTTTTCATATACCAGAAATGTTTGAAGCTACTGACTGAATGAAAGGAGCTGGCATCTCACTCTCTTTGAATCTTCTTTATCATGCTAGGATTAGCAGGAAAAAGCAAAAAATTTCAGAATTGCACCTTGCAATGTGGAGATATTACTGTTTGTGCATTTACAATATTCATTGATTTTTGCCATTGAAAAACATGTTTTTCATATACCAGAAATGTTTGAAGCTACTGACTGAATGAAAGGAGCTGGCATCTCACTCTCTTTGAATCTTCTTTATCATGCTAGGATTAGCAGGAAAAAGCAAAAAATTTCAGAATTGCACCTTGCAATGTGGAGATATTACTGTTTGTGCATTTACAATATTCATTGATTTTTGCCATTGAAAAACATGTTTTTCATATACCAGAAATGTTTGAAGCTACTGACTGAATGAAAGGAGCTGGCATCTCACTCTCTTTGAATCTTCTTTATCATGCTAGGATTAGCAGGAAAAAGCAAAAAATTTCAGAATTGCACCTTGCAATGTGGAGATATTACTGTTTGTACATTTACAATATTCATTGATTTTTGCCATTGAAAAACATGTTTTTCATATACCAGAAATGTTTGAAGCTACTGACTGAATGAAAGGAGCTGGCATCTCACTCTCTTTGAATCTTCTTTATCATGCTAGGATTAACAGGAAAAAGCAAAAAATTTCAGAATTGCACCTTGCAATGTGGAGATATTACTGTTTGTGCATTTACAATATTCATTGATTTTTGCCATTGAAAAACGTCCAGAAATGTTTGAAGCTACTGACTGAATGAAAGGAGCTGGCATCTCAATCTCTTTGAATCTTCTTTATCATGCTAGGATTAGCAGGAAAAAGCAAAAAATTTCAGAATTGCACCTTGCAATGTGGAGATATTACTGTTTGTGCATTTACAATATTCATTGATTTTTGCCATTGAAAAACTTGTTTTTCATATACCAGAAATGTTTGAAGCTACTGACTGAATGAAAGGAGCTGGCATCTCACTCTCTTTGAATCTTCTTTATCCTGCTAGGATTAGCAGGAAAAAGCAAAAAATTTCAGAATTGCACCTTGCAATGTGGAGATATTACTGTTTGTGCATTTACAATATTCATTGATTTTTGCCATTGAAAAACGTCCAGAAATGTTTGAAGCTACTGACTGAATGAAAGGAGCTGGCATCTCACTCTCTTTGAATCTTCTTTATCATGCTAGGATTAGCAGGAAAAAGCAAAAAATTTCAGAATTGCACCTTGCAATGTGGAGATATTACTGTTTGTGCATTTACAATGTTCATTGATTTTTGCCATTGAAAAACGTCCAGAAATGTTTGTAGCTACTGACTGAATGAAAGGAGCTGGCATCTCACTCTCTTTGAATCTTCTTTATCATGCTAGGATTAACAGGAAAAAGCAAAACATTTCAGAATTGCACCTTGCAATGTGGAGATATTACTGTTTGTGCATTTACAATATTCATTGATTTTTGCCATTGAAAAACATCCAGAAATGTTTGAAGCTACTGACTGAATGAAAGGAGCTGGCATCTCACTCTCTTTGAATCTTCTTTATCATGCTAGGATTAGCAGGAAAAAGCAAAAAATTTCAGAATTGCACCTTGCAATGTGGAGATATTACTGTTTGTGCATTTACAATATTCATTGATTTTTGCCATTGAAAAACGTTTTTCATATACCAGAAATGTTTGAAGCTACTGACTGAATGAAAGGAGCTGGCATCTCACTCTCTTTGAATCTTCTTTATCATGCTAGGATTAGCAGGAAAAAGCAAAAAATTTCAGAATTCCACCTTGCAATGTGGAGATATTACTGTTTGTGCATTTACAATATTCATTGATTTTTGCCATTGAAAAACATGTTTTTCATATACCAGAAATGTTTGAAGCTACTGACTGAATGAAAGGAGCTGGCATCTCACTCTCTTTGAATCTTCTTTATCCTGCTAGGATTAGCAGGAAAAAGCAAAAAATTTCAGAATTGCACCTTGCAATGTGGAGATATTACTGTTTGTGCATTTACAATATTCATTGATTTTTGCCATTGAAAAACGTCCAGAAATGTTTGAAGCTACTGACTGAATGAAAGGAGCTGGCATCTCACTCTCTTTGAATCTTCTTTATCATGCTAGGATTAGCAGGAAAAAGCAAAAAATTTCAGAATTGCACCTTGCAATGTGGAGATATTACTGTTTGTGCATTTAGAATGTTCATTGATTTTTGCCATTGAAAAACGTCCAGAAATGTTTGAAGCTACTGACTGAATGAAAGGAGCTGGCATCTCACTCTCTTTGAATCTTCTTTATCATGCTAGGATTAACAGGAAAAAGCAAAACATTTCAGAATTGCACCTTGCAATGTGGAGATATTACTGTTTGTGCATTTACAATATTCATTGATTTTTGCCATTGAAAAACGTTTTTCATATACCAGAAATGTTTGAAGCTACTGACTGAATGAAAGGAGCTGGCATCTCACTCTCTTTGAATCTTCTTTATCATGCTAGGATTAGCAGGAAAAAGCAAAAAATTTCAGAATTCCACCTTGCAATGTGGAGATATTACTGTTTGTGCATTTACAATATTCATTGATTTTTGCCATTGAAAAACATGTTTTTCATATACCAGAAATGTTTGAAGCTACTGACTGAATGAAAGGAGCTGGCATCTCACTCTCTTTGAATCTTCTTTATCATGCTAGGATTAACAGGAAAAAGCAAAAAATTTCAGAATTGCACCTTGCAATGTGGAGATATTACTGTTTGTGCATTTACAATATTCATTGATTTTTGCCATTGAAAAACGTCCAGAAATGTTTGAAGCTACTGACTGAATGAAAGGAGCTGGCATCTCACTCTCTTTGAATCTTCTTTATCCTGCTAGGATTAGCAGGAAAAAGCAAAAAATTTCAGAATTGCACCTTGCAATGTGGAGATATTACTGTTTGTGCATTTACAATATTCATTGATTTTTGCCATTGAAAAACATGTTTTTCATATACCAGAAATGTTTGAAGCTACTGACTGAATGAAAGGAGCTGGCATCTCACTCTCTTTGAATCTTCTTTATCATGCTAGGATTAGCAGGAAAAAGCAAAAAATTTCAGAATTGCACCTTGCAATGTGGAGATATTACTGTTTGTGCATTTACAATATTCATTGATTTTTGCCATTGAAAAACATGTTTTTCATATACCAGAAATGTTTGAAGCTACTGACTGAATGAAAGGAGCTGGCATCTCACTCTCTTTGAATCTTCTTTATCATGCTAGGATTAGCAGGAAAAAGCAAAAAATTTCAGAATTGCACCTTGCAATGTGGAGATATTACTGTTTGTGCATTTACAATATTCATTGATTTTTGCCATTGAAAAACATGTTTTTCATATACCAGAAATGTTTGAAGCTACTGACTGAATGAAAGGAGCTGGCATCTCACTCTCTTTGAATCTTCTTTATCATGCTAGGATTAGCAGGAAAAAGCAAAAAATTTCAGAATTGCACCTTGCAATGTGGAGATATTACTGTTTGTGCATTTACAATATTCATTGATTTTTGCCATTGAAAAACATGTTTTTCATATACCAGAAATGTTTGAAGCTACTGACTGAATGAAAGGAGCTGGCATCTCACTCTCTTTGAATCTTCTTTATCATGCTAGGATTAGCAGGAAAAAGCAAAAAATTTCAGAATTGCACCTTGCAATGTGGAGATATTACTGTTTGTGCATTTACAATATTCATTGATTTTTGCCATTGAAAAACATGTTTTTCATATACCAGAAATGTTTGAAGCTACTGACTGAATGAAAGGAGCTGGCATCTCACTCTCTTTGAATCTTCTTTATCATGCTAGGATTAGCAGGAAAAAGCAAAAAATTTCAGAATTGCACCTTGCAATGTGGAGATATTACTGTTTGTGCATTTACAATATTCATTGATTTTTGCCATTGAAAAACATGTTTTTCATATACCAGAAATGTTTGAAGCTACTGACTGAATGAAAGGAGCTGGCATCTCACTCTCTTTGAATCTTCTTTATCATGCTAGGATTAGCAGGAAAAAGCAAAAAATTTCAGAATTGCACCTTGCAATGTGGAGATATTACTGTTTGTGCATTTACAATATTCATTGATTTTTGCCATTGAAAAACATGTTTTTCATATACCAGAAATGTTTGAAGCTACTGACTGAATGAAAGGAGCTGGCATCTCACTCTCTTTGAATCTTCTTTATCATGCTAGGATTAGCAGGAAAAAGCAAAAAATTTCAGAATTGCACCTTGCAATGTGGAGATATTACTGTTTGTGCATTTACAATATTCATTGATTTTTACCATTGAAAAACATGTTTTTCATATACCAGAAATGTTTGAAGCTACTGACTGAATGAAAGGAGCTGGCATCTCACTCTCTTTGAATCTTCTTTATCATGCTAGGATTAGCAGGAAAAAGCAAAAAATTTCAGAATTGCACCTTGCAATGTGGAGATATTACTGTTTGTACATTTACAATATTCATTGATTTTTGCCATTGAAAAACATGTTTTTCATATACCAGAAATGTTTGAAGCTACTGACTGAATGAAAGGAGCTGGCATCTCACTCTCTTTGAATCTTCTTTATCATGCTAGGATTAACAGGAAAAAGCAAAAAATTTCAGAATTGCACCTTGCAATGTGGAGATATTACTGTTTGTGCATTTACAATATTCATTGATTTTTGCCATTGAAAAACGTCCAGAAATGTTTGAAGCTACTGACTGAATGAAAGGAGCTGGCATCTCAATCTCTTTGAATCTTCTTTATCATGCTAGGATTAGCAGGAAAAAGCAAAAAATTTCAGAATTGCACCTTGCAATGTGGAGATATTACTGTTTGTGCATTTACAATATTCATTGATTTTTGCCATTGAAAAACTTGTTTTTCATATACCAGAAATGTTTGAAGCTACTGACTGAATGAAAGGAGCTGGCATCTCACTCTCTTTGAATCTTCTTTATCCTGCTAGGATTAGCAGGAAAAAGCAAAAAATTTCAGAATTGCACCTTGCAATGTGGAGATATTACTGTTTGTGCATTTACAATATTCATTGATTTTTGCCATTGATAAACGTCCAGAAATGTTTGAAGCTACTGACTGAATGAAAGGAGCTGGCATCTCACTCTCTTTGAATCTTCTTTATCATGCTAGGATTAGCAGGAAAAAGCAAAAAATTTCAGAATTGCACCTTGCAATGTGGAGATATTACTGTTTGTGCATTTACAATGTTCATTGATTTTTGCCATTGAAAAACGTCCAGAAATGTTTGAAGCTACTGACTGAATGAAAGGAGCTGGCATCTCACTCTCTTTGAATCTTCTTTATCATGCTAGGATTAACAGGAAAAAGCAAAACATTTCAGAATTGCACCTTGCAATGTGGAGATATTACTGTTTGTGCATTTACAATATTCATTGATTTTTGCCATTGAAAAACATCCAGAAATGTTTGAAGCTACTGACTGAATGAAAGGAGCTGGCATCTCACTCTCTTTGAATCTTCTTTATCATGCTAGGATTAGCAGGAAAAAGCAAAAAATTTCAGAATTGCACCTTGCAATGTGGAGATATTACTGTTTGTGCATTTACAATATTCATTGATTTTTGCCATTGAAAAACGTTTTTCATATACCAGAAATGTTTGAAGCTACTGACTGAATGAAAGGAGCTGGCATCTCACTCTCTTTGAATCTTCTTTATCATGCTAGGATTAGCAGGAAAAAGCAAAAAATTTCAGAATTCCACCTTGCAATGTGGAGATATTACTGTTTGTGCATTTACAATATTCATTGATTTTTGCCATTGAAAAACATGTTTTTCATATACCAGAAATGTTTGAAGCTACTGACTGAATGAAAGGAGCTGGCATCTCACTCTCTTTGAATCTTCTTTATCATGCTAGGATTAACAGGAAAAAGCAAAAAATTTCAGAATTGCACCTTGCAATGTGGAGATATTACTGTTTGTGCATTTACAATATTCATTGATTTTTGCCATTGAAAAACGTCCAGAAATGTTTGAAGCTACTGACTGAATGAAAGGAGCTGGCATCTCACTCTCTTTGAATCTTCTTTATCATGCTAGGATTAACAGGAAAAAGCAAAAAATTTCAGAATTGCACCTTGCAATGTGGAGATATTACTGTTTGTGCATTTACAATATTCATTGATTTTTGCCATTGAAAAACATGTTTTTCATATACCAGAAATGTTTGAAGCTACAGACTGAATGAAAGGAGCTGGCATCTCACTCTCTTTGAATCTTCTTTATCATGCTAGGATTAGCAGGAAAAAGCAAAAAATTTCAGAATTGCACCTTGCAATGTGGAGATATTACTGTTTGTGCATTTACAATATTCATTGATTTTTGCCATTGAAAAACGTTTTTCATATACCAGAAATGTTTGAAGCTACTGACTGAATGAAAGGAGCTGGCATCTCACTCTCTTTGAATCTTCTTTATCATGCTAGGATTAGCAGGAAAAAGCAAAAAATTTCAGAATTCCACCTTGCAATGTGGAGATATTACTGTTTGTGCATTTACAATATTCATTGATTTTTGCCATTGAAAAACATGTTTTTCATATACCAGAAATGTTTGAAGCTACTGACTGAATGAAAGGAGCTGGCATCTCACTCTCTTTGAATCTTCTTTATCATGCTAGGATTAACAGGAAAAAGCAAAAAATTTCAGAATTGCACCTTGCAATGTGGAGATATTACTGTTTGTGCATTTACAATATTCATTGATTTTTTCCATTGAAAAACGTCCAGAAATGTTTGAAGCTACTGACTGAATGAAAGGAGCTGGCATCTCACTCTCTTTGAATCTTCTTTATCATGCTAGGATTAACAGGAAAAAGCAAAAAATTTCAGAATTGCACCTTGCAATGTGGAGATATTACTGTTTGTGCATTTACAATATTCATTGATTTTTGCCATTGAAAAACATGTTTTTCATATACCAGAAATGTTTGAAGCTACTGACTGAATGAAAGGAGCTGGCATCTCACTCTCTTTGAATCTTCTTTATCATGCTAGGATTAGCAGGAAAAAGCAAAAAATTTCAGAATTGCACCTTGCAATGTGGAGATATTACTGTTTGTGCATTTACAATATTCATTGATTTTTGCCATTGAAAAACGTTTTTCATATACCAGAAATGTTTGAAGCTACTGACTGAATGAAAGGAGCTGGCATCTCACTCTCTTTGAATCTTCTTTATCATGCTAGGATTAGCAGGAAAAAGCAAAAAATTTCAGAATTCCACCTTGCAATGTGGAGATATTACTGTTTGTGCATTTACAATATTCATTGATTTTTGCCATTGAAAAACATGTTTTTCATATACCAGAAATGTTTGAAGCTACTGACTGAATGAAAGGAGCTGGCATCTCACTCTCTTTGAATCTTCTTTATCATGCTAGGATTAACAGGAAAAAGCAAAAAATTTCAGAATTGCACCTTGCAATGTGGAGATATTACTGTTTGTGCATTTACAATATTCATTGATTTTTTCCATTGAAAAACGTCCAGAAATGTTTGAAGCTACTGACTGAATGAAAGGAGCTGGCATCTCACTCTCTTTGAATCTTCTTTATCATGCTAGGATTAACAGGAAAAAGCAAAAAATTTCAGAATTGCACCTTGCAATGTGGAGATATTACTGTTTGTGCATTTACAATATTCATTGATTTTTGCCATTGAAAAACATGTTTTTCATATACCAGAAATGTTTGAAGCTACTGACTGAATGAAAGGAGCTGGCATCTCACTCTCTTTGAATCTTCTTTATCATGCTAGGATTAGCAGGAAAAAGCAAAAAATTTCAGAATTGCACCTTGCAATGTGGAGATATTACTGTTTGTACATTTACAATATTCATTGATTTTTGCCATTGAAAAACATGTTTTTCATATACCAGAAATGTTTGAAGCTACTGACTGAATGAAAGGAGCTGGCATCTCACTCTCTTTGAATCTTCTTTATCATGCTAGGATTAACAGGAAAAAGCAAAAAATTTCAGAATTGCACCTTGCAATGTGGAGATATTACTGTTTGTGCATTTACAATATTCATTGATTTTTGCCATTGAAAAACGTCCAGAAATGTTTGAAGCTACTGACTGAATGAAAGGAGCTGGCATCTCAATCTCTTTGAATCTTCTTTATCATGCTAGGATTAGCAGGAAAAAGCAAAAAATTTCAGAATTGCACCTTGCAATGTGGAGATATTACTGTTTGTGCATTTACAATATTCATTGATTTTTGCCATTGAAAAACTTGTTTTTCATATACCAGAAATGTTTGAAGCTACTGACTGAATGAAAGGAGCTGGCATCTCACTCTCTTTGAATCTTCTTTATCCTGCTAGGATTAGCAGGAAAAAGCAAAAAATTTCAGAATTGCACCTTGCAATGTGGAGATATTACTGTTTGTGCATTTACAATATTCATTGATTTTTGCCATTGAAAAACGTCCAGAAATGTTTGAAGCTACTGACTGAATGAAAGGAGCTGGCATCTCACTCTCTTTGAATCTTCTTTATCATGCTAGGATTAGCAGGAAAAAGCAAAAAATTTCAGAATTGCACCTTGCAATGTGGAGATATTACTGTTTGTGCATTTACAATGTTCATTGATTTTTGCCATTGAAAAACGTCCAGAAATGTTTGAAGCTACTGACTGAATGAAAGGAGCTGGCATCTCACTCTCTTTGAATCTTCTTTATCATGCTAGGATTAACAGGAAAAAGCAAAACATTTCAGAATTGCACCTTGCAATGTGGAGATATTACTGTTTGTGCATTTACAATATTCATTGATT
>NW_027365496.1:0-109849 GCF_046119375.1 Phyllobates terribilis
CCGCATTGCAAGGTGCAATTCTGAAATTTTTTGCTTTTTCCTGCTCCTCTTAGCATGATAAAGAAGATTCAAAGAGAGTGAGATGCCAGCTCCTTTCATTCAGTCAGTAGCTTCAATCATTTCTGGACGTTTTTCAATGGCAAAAATCAATGAATATTGTAAATGCACAAACAGTAATTTCTCCGCATTGCAAGGTGCAATTCTGAAATTTTTTGCTTTTTCCTGCTCCTCTTAGCATGATAAAGAAGATTCAAAGAGAGTGAGATGCCAGCTCCTTTCATTCAGTCAGTAGCTTCAATCATTTCTGGACGTTTTTCAATGGCAAAAATCAATGAATATTGTAAATGCACAAACAGTAATTTCTCCGCATTGCAATGTGCAATTCTGAAATTTTTTGCTTTTTCCTGCTCCTCTTAGCATGATAAAGAAGATTCAAAGAGAGTGAGATGCCAGCTCCTTTCATTCAGTCAGTAGCTTCAAACATTTCTGGTATATGAATAACATGATGTTTTTCAATGGCAAAAATCAATGAATATTGTAAATGCACAAACAGTAATTTCTCCGCATTGCAAGGTGCAATTCTGAAATTTTTTGCTTTTTTCTGCTCCTCTTAGCATGATAAAGAAGATTCAAAGAGAGTGAGATGCCAGCTCCTTTCGTTCAGTCAGTAGCTTCAATCATTTCTGGACGTTTTTCAATGGCAAAAATCATTGAATATTATAAATGCACAAACAGTAATTTCTCCGCATTGCAAGGTGCAATTCTGAAATTTTTTACTTTTTCCTGCTCCTCTTAGCATGATAAAGAAGATTCAAAGAGAGTGAGATGCCAGCTCCTTTCATTCAGTCAGTAGCTTCAATCATTTCTGGTATATGAATAACATGATGTTTTTCAATGGCAAAAATCAATGAATATTGTAAATGCACAAACAGTAATTTCTCCGCATTGCAAGGTGCAATTCTGAAATTTTTTGCTTTTTCCTGCTCCTCTTAGCATGATAAAGAAGATTCAAAGAGAGTGAGATGCCAGCTCCTTTCATTCAGTCAGTAGCTTCAATCATTTCTGGACGTTTTTCAATGGCAAAAATCAATGAATATTGTAAATGCACAAACAGTAATTTCTCCGCATTGCAAGGTGCAATTCTGAAATTTTTTGCTTTTTCCTGCTCCTCTTAGCATGATAAAGAAGATTCAAAGAGAGTGAGATGCCAGCTCCTTTCATTCAGTCAGTAGCTTTAATCATTTCTGGACGTTTTTCAATGGCAAAAATCATTGAATATTGTAAATGCACAATCAGTAATTTCTCCGCATTGCAAGGTGCAATTCTGAAATTTTTTACTTTTTCCTGCTCCTCTTAGCATGATAAAGAAGATTCAAAGAGAGTGAGATGCCAGCTCCTTTCATTCAGTCAGTAGCTTCAATCATTTCTGGTATATGAATAACATGATGTTTTTCAATCGCAAAAATCAATGAATATTGTAAATGCACAAACAGTAATTTCTCCGCATTGCAAGGTGCAATTCTGAAATTTTTTGCTTTTTCCTGCTCCTCTTAGCATGATAAAGAAGATTCAAAGAGAGTGAGATGCCAGCTCCTTTCATTCAGTCAGTAGCTTCAATCATTTCTGGACGTTTTTCAATGGCAAAAACCAATGAATATTGTAAATGCACAAACAGTAATTTCTCCGCATTGCAAGGTGCAATTCTGAAATTTTTTGCTTTTTCCTGCTCCTCTTAGCATGATAAAGAAGATTCAAAGAGAGTGAGATGCCAGCTCCTTTCATTCAGTCAGTAGCTTCAATC
Organism: Phyllobates terribilis; assembly: GCF_046119375.1. Classification (NCBI taxonomy): domain Eukaryota; kingdom Metazoa; phylum Chordata; class Amphibia; order Anura; family Dendrobatidae; genus Phyllobates; species Phyllobates terribilis. The sequence continues at coordinate 1,802 of NW_027365496.1, forward strand.
ATTTCTGGACGTTTTTCAATGGCAAAAATCAATGAATATTGTAAATGCACAAACAGTAATTTCTCCGCATTGCAATGTGCAATTCTGAAATTTTTTGCTTTTTCCTGCTCCTCTTAGCATGATAAAGAAGATTCAAAGAGAGTGAGATGCCAGCTCCTTTCATTCAGTCAGTAGCTTCAAACATTTCTGGTATATGAATAACATGATGTTTTTCAATGGCAAAAATCAATGAATATTGTAAATGCACAAACAGTAATTTCTCCGCATTGCAAGGTGCAATTCTGAAATTTTTTGCTTTTTTCTGCTCCTCTTAGCATGATAAAGAAGATTCAAAGAGAGTGAGATGCCAGCTCCTTTCGTTCAGTCAGTAGCTTCAATCATTTCTGGACGTTTTTCAATGGCAAAAATCATTGAATATTATAAATGCACAAACAGTAATTTCTCCGCATTGCAAGGTGCAATTCTGAAATTTTTTACTTTTTCCTGCTCCTCTTAGCATGATAAAGAAGATTCAAAGAGAGTGAGATGCCAGCTCCTTTCATTCAGTCAGTAGCTTCAATCATTTCTGGTATATGAATAACATGATATTTTTCAATGGCAAAAATCAATGAATATTGTAAATGCACAAACAGTAATTTCTCCGCATTGCAAGGTGCAATTCTGAAATTTTTTGCTTTTTCCTGCTCCTCTTAGCATGATAAAGAAGATTCAAAGAGAGTGAGATGCCAGCTCCTTTCATTCAGTCAGTAGCTTCAATCATTTCTGGACGTTTTTCAATGGCAAAAATCAATGAATATTGTAAATGCACAAACAGTAATTTCTCCGCATTGCAAGGTGCAATTCTGAAATTTTTTGCTTTTTCCTGCTCCTCTTAGCATGATAAAGAAGATTCAAAGAGAGTGAGATGCCAGCTCCTTTCATTCAGTCAGTAGCTTTAATCATTTCTGGACGTTTTTCAATGGCAAAAATCATTGAATATTGTAAATGCACAATCAGTAATTTCTCCGCATTGCAAGGTGCAATTCTGAAATTTTTTACTTTTTCCTGCTCCTCTTAGCATGATAAAGAAGATTCAAAGAGAGTGAGATGCCAGCTCCTTTCATTCAGTGAGTAGCTTCAATCATTTCTGGTATATGAATAACATGATGTTTTTCAATCGCAAAAATCAATGAATATTGTAAATGCACAAACAGTAATTTCTCCGCATTGCAAGGTGCAATTCTGAAATTTTTTGCTTTTTCCTGCTCCTCTTAGCATGATAAAGAAGATTCAAAGAGAGTGAGATGCCAGCTCCTTTCATTCAGTCAGTAGCTTCAATCATTTCTGGACGTTTTTCAATGGCAAAAACCAATGAATATTGTAAATGCACAAACAGTAATTTCTCCGCATTGCAAGGTGCAATTCTAAAATTTTTTGCTTTTTCCTGCTCCTCTTAGCATGATAAAGAAGATTCAAAGAGAGTGAGATGCCAGATCCTTTCCTTCAGTCAGTAGCTTCAATCATTTCTGGTATATGAATAACATGATGTTTTTCAATGGCAAAAATCAATGAATTTTGTAAATGCACAAACAGTAATTTCTCCGCATTGCAAGGCTCAATTCTGAAATTTTTTGCTTTTTCCTGCTCCTCTTAGCATGATAAAGAAGATTCAAAGAGAGTGAGATGCCAGCTCCTTTCATTCAGTCAGTAGCTTCAATCATTTCTGGACATTTTTCAATGGCAAAAATCAATGAATATTGTAAATGCACAAACAGTAATTTCTCCGCATTGCAAGGTGCAATTCTGAAATTTTTTGCTTTTTCCTGCTCCTCTTAGCATGATAAAGAAGATTCAAAGAGAGTGAGATGCCAGCTCCTTTCATTCAGTCAGTAGCTTCAATCATTTCTGGACGTTTTTCAATGGCAAAAATCAATGAATATTGTAAATGCACAAACAGTAATTTCTCCGCATTGCAAGGTGCAATTCTGAAATTTTTTGCTCTTTCCTGCTCCTCTTAGCATGATAAAGAAGATTCAAAGAGAGTGAGATGCCAGCTCCTTTCATTCAGTCAGTAGCTTCAATCATTTCTGGACGTTTTTCAATGGCAAAAATCAATGAATATTGTAAATGCACAAACAGTAATTTCTCCGCATTGCAAGGTGCAATTCTGAATTTTTTTGCTTTTTCCTGCTCCTCTTAGCATGATAAAGAAGATTCAAAGAGAGTGAGATGCCAGATCCTTTCCTTCAGTCAGTAGCTTCAATCATTTCTGGTATATGAATAACATGATGTTTTTCAATGGCAAAAATCAATGAATTTTGTAAATGCACAAACAGTAATTTCTCCGCATTGCAAGGCGCAATTCTGAAATTTTTTGCTTTTTCCTGCTCCTCTTAGCATGATAAAGAAGATTCAAAGAGAGTGAGATGCCAGCTCCTTTCATTCAGTCAGTAGCTTCAATCATTTCTGGACATTTTTCAATGGCAAAAATCAATGAATATTGTAAATGCACAAACAGTAATTTCTCCGCATTGCAAGGTGCAATTCTGAAATTTTTTGCTTTTTCCTGCTCCTCTTAGCATGATAAAGAAGATTCAAAGAGAGTGAGATGCCAGCTCCTTTCATTCAGTCAGTAGCTTCAATCATTTCTGGACGTTTTTCAATGGCAAAAATCAATGAATATTGTAAATGCACAAACAGTAATTTCTCCGCATTGCAAGGTGCAATTCTGAAATTTTTTGCTTTTTCCTGCTCCTCTTAGCATGATAAAGAAGATTCAAAGAGAGTGAGATGCCAGCTCCTTTCATTCAGTCAGTAGCTTCAATCATTTCTGGACGTTTTTCAATGGCAAAAATCAATGAATATTGTAAATGCACAAACAGTAATTTCTCCGCATTGCAATGTGCAATTCTGAAATTTTTTGCTTTTTCCTGCTCCTCTTAGCATGATAAAGAAGATTCAAAGAGAGTGAGATGCCAGCTCCTTTCATTCAGTCAGTAGCTTCAAACATTTCTGGTACATGAATAACATGATGTTTTTCAATGGCAAAAATCAATGAATATTGTAAATGCACAAACAGTAATTTCTCCGCATTGCAAGGTGCAATTCTGAAATTTTTTGCTTTTTCCTGCTCCTCTTAGCATGATAAAGAAGATTCAAAGAGAGTGAGATGCCAGCTCCTTTCGTTCAGTCAGTAGCTTCAATCATTTCTGGACGTTTTTCAATGGCAAAAATCATTGAATATTATAAATGCACAAACAGTAATTTCTCCGCATTGCAAGGTGCAATTCTGAAATTTTTTACTTTTTCCTGCTCCTCTTAGCATGATAAAGAAGATTCAAAGAGAGTGAGATGCCAGCTCCTTTCATTCAGTCAGTAGCTTCAATCATTTCTGGTATATGAATAACATGATGTTTTTCAATCGCAAAAATCAATGAATATTGTAAATGCACAAACAGTAATTTCTCCGCATTGCAAGGTGCAATTCTGAAATTTTTTGCTTTTTCCTGCTCCTCTTAGCATGATAAAGAAGATTCAAAGAGAGTGAGATGCCAGCTCCTTTCATTCAGTCAGTAGCTTCAATCATTTCTGGACGTTTTTCAATGGCAAAAATCAATGAATATTGTAAATGCACAAACAATAATTTCTCCGCATTGCAAGGTGCAATTCTGAAATTTTTTGCTTTTTCCTGCTCCTCTAAGCATGATAAAGAAGATTCAAAGAGAGTGAGATGCCAGATCCTTTCCTTCAGTCAGTAGCTTCAATCATTTCTGGTATATGAATAACATGATGTTTTTCAATGGCAAAAATCAATGAATTTTGTAAATGCACAAACAGTAATTTCTCCGCATTGCAAGGCGCAATTCTGAAATTTTTTGCTTTTTCCTGCTCCTCTTAGCATGATAAAGAAGATTCAAAGAGAGTGAGATGCCAGCTCCTTTCATTCAGTCAGTAGCTTCAATCATTTCTGGACATTTTTCAATGGCAAAAATCAATGAATATTGTAAATGCACAAACAGTAATTTCTCCGCATTGCAAGGTGCAATTCTGAAATTTTTTGCTTTTTCCTGCTCCTCTTAGCATGATAAAGAAGATTCAAAGAGAGTGAGATGCCAGCTCCTTTCATTCAGTCAGTAGCTTCAATCATTTCTGGACATTTTTCAATGGCAAAAATCAATGAATATTGTAAATGCACAAACAGTAATTTCTCCGCATTGCAAGGTGCAATTCTGAAATTTTTTGCTTTTTCCTGCTCCTCTTAGCATGATAAAGAAGATTCAAAGAGAGTGAGATGCCAGCTCCTTTCATTCAGTCAGTACCTTCAATCATTTCTGGACGTTTTTCAATGGCAAAAATCAATGAATATTGTAAATGCACAAACAGTAATTTCTCCGCATTGCAAGGTGCAATTCTGAAATTTTTTGCTTTTTCCTGCTCCTCTTAGCATGATAAACAAGATTCAAAGAGAGTGAGATGCCAGCTCCTTTCATTCAGTCAGTAGCTTCAATCATTTCTGGACGTTTTTCAATGGCAAAAATCAATGAATATTGTAAATGCACAAACTGTAATTTCTCCGCATTGCAAGGTGCAATTCTGAAATTTTTTGCTTTTTCCTGCTCCTCTTAGCATGATAAAGAAGATTCAAAGAGAGTGAGATGCCAGCTCCTTTCATTCAGTCAGTAGCTTCAATCATTTCTGGACGTTTTTCAATGGCAAAAATCAATGAATATTGTAAATGCACAAACAGTAATTTCTCCGCATTGCAAGGTGCAATTCTGAAATTTTTTGCTTTTTCCTGCTCCTCTTAGCATGATAAAGAAGATTCAAAGAGAGTGAGATGCCAGCTCCTTTCATTCAGTCAGTACCTTCAATCATTTCTGGACGTTTTTCAATGGCAAAAATCAATGAATATTGTAAATGCACAAACAGTAATTTCTCCGCATTGCAAGGTGCAATTCTGAAATTTTTTGCTTTTTCCTGCTCCTCTTAGCATGATAAACAAGATTCAAAGAGAGTGAGATGCCAGCTCCTTTCATTCAGTCAGTAGCTTCAATCATTTCTGGACGTTTTTCAATGGCAAAAATCAATGAATATTGTAAATGCACAAACTGTAATTTCTCCGCATTGCAAGGTGCAATTCTGAAATTTTTTGCTTTTTCCTGCTCCTCTTAGCATGATAAAGAAGATTCAAAGAGAGTGAGATGCCAGCTCCTTTCATTCAGTCAGTAGCTTCAATCATTTCTGGTATATGAATAACATGTTTTTCAATAGCAAAAATCAATGAATATTGTAAATGCACAAACAGTAATTTCTCCGCATTGCAAGGTGCAATTCTGAAATTTTTTGCTTTTTCCTGCTCCTCTTAGCATGATAAAGAAGATTCAAAGAGAGTGAGATGCCAGCTCCTTTCATTCAGTCAGTAGCTTCAATCATTTCTGGACGTTTTTCAATGGCAAAAATCAATGAATATTGTAAATGCACAAACAGTAATTTCTCCGCATTGCAAGGTGCAATTCTGAAATTTTTTACTTTTTCCTGCTCCTCTTAGCATGATAAAGAAGATTCAAAGAGAGTGAGATGCCAGCTCCTTTCATTCAGTCAGTAGCTTCAATCATTTCTGGTATATGAATAACATGATGTTTTTCAATCGCAAAAATCAATGAATATTGTAAATGCACAAACAGTAATTTCTCCGCATTGCAAGGTGCAATTCTGAAATTTTTTGCTTTTTCCTGCTCCTCTTAGCATGATAAAGAAGATTCAAAGAGAGTGAGATGCCAGCTCCTTTCATTCAGTCAGTAGCTTCAATCATTTCTGGTATATGAATAACATGATGTTTTTCAATAGCAAAAATCAATGAATATTGTAAATGCACAAACAGTAATTTCTCTGCATTGCAAGGTGCAATTCTGAAATTTTTTGCTTTTTCCTGCTCCTCTTAGCATGATAAAGAAGATTCAAAGAGAGTGAGATGCCAGCTCCTTTCATTCAGTCAGTAGCTTCAATCATTTCTGGACGTTTTTCAATGGCAAAAATCAATGAATATTGTAAATGCACAAACAGTAATTTCTCCGCATTGCAAGGTGCAATTCTGAAATTTTTTACTTTTTCCTGCTCCTCTTAGCATGATAAAGAAGATTCAAAGAGAGTGAGATGCCAGCTCCTTTCATTCAGTCAGTAGCTTCAATCATTTCTGGTATATGAATAACATGATGTTTTTCAATCGCAAAAATCAATGAATATTGTAAATGCACAAACAGTAATTTCTCCGCATTGCAAGGTGCAATTCTGAAATTTTTTGCTTTTTCCTGCTCCTCTTAGCATGATAAAGAAGATTCAAAGAGAGTGAGATGCCAGCTCCTTTCATTCAGTCAGTAGCTTCAATCATTTCTGGACGTTTTTCAATGGCAAAAATCAATGAATATTGTAAATGCACAAACAGTAATTTCTCCGCATTGCAAGGTGCAATTCTGAAATTCTTTGCTTTTTCCTGCTCCTCTAAGCATGATAAAGAAGATTCAAAGAGAGTGAGATGCCAGATCCTTTCCTTCAGTCAGTAGCTTCAATCATTTCTGGCATATGAATAACATGATGTTTTTCAATGGCAAAAATCAATGAATTTTGTAAATGCACAAACAGTAATTTCTCCGCATTGCAAGGCGCAATTCTGAAATTTTTTACTTTTTCCTGCTCCTCTTAGCATGATAAAGAAGATTCAAAGAGAGTGAGATGCCAGCTCCTTTCATTCAGTCAGTAGCTTCAATCATTTCTGGTATATGAATAACATGATGTTTTTCAATGGCAAAAAGCAATGAATATTGTAAATGCACAAACAGTAATTTCTCCGCATTGCAAGGTGCAATTCTGAAATTTTTTGCTTTTTCCTGCTCCTCTTAGCATGATAAAGAAGATTCAAAGAGAGTGAGATGCCAGCTCCTTTCATTCAGTCAGTAGCTTCAATCATTTCTGGACGTTTTTCAATGGCAAAAATCAATGAATATTGTAAATGCACAAACAGTAATTTCTCCGCATTGCAAGGTGCAATTCTGAAATTTTTTGCTTTTTCCTGCTCCTCTTAGCATGATAAAGAAGATTCAAAGAGAGTGAGATGCCAGCTCCTTTCATTCAGTCAGTAGCTTTAATCATTTCTGGACGTTTTTCAATGGCAAAAATCATTGAATATTGTAAATGCACAATCAGTAATTTCTCCGCATTGCAAGGTGCAATTCTGAAATTTTTTACTTTTTCCTGCTCCTCTTAGCATGATAAAGAAGATTCAAAGAGAGTGAGATGCCAGCTCCTTTCATTCAGTCAGTAGCTTCAATCATTTCTGGTATATGAATAACATGATGTTTTTCAATCGCAAAAATCAATGAATATTGTAAATGCACAAACAGTAATTTCTCCGCATTGCAAGGTGCAATTCTGAAATTTTTTGCTTTTTCCTGCTCCTCTTAGCATGATAAAGAAGATTCAAAGAGAGTGAGATGCCAGCTCCCTTCATTCAGTCAGTAGCTTCAATCATTTCTGGACGTTTTTCAATGGCAAAAATCAATGAATATTGTAAATGCACAAACAGTAATTTCTCCGCATTGCAAGGTGCAATTCTGAAACTTTTTGCTTTTTCCTGCTCCTCTTAGCATGATAAACAAGATTCAAAGAGAGTGAGATGCCAGCTCCTTTCATTCAGTCAGTAGCTTCAATCATTTCTGGACGTTTTTCAATGGCAAAAATCATTGAATATTGTAAATGCACAAACAGTAATTTCTCCGCATTGCAAGGTGCAATTCTGAAATTTTTTACTTTTTCCTGCTCCTCTTAGCACGATAAAGAAGATTCAAAGAGAGTGAGATGCCAGCTCCTTTCATTCAGTCAGTAGCTTCAATCATTTCTGGTATATGAATAACATGATGTTTTTCAATCGCAAAAATCAATGAATATTGTAAATGCACAAACAGTAATTTCTCCGCATTGCAAGGTGCAATTCTGAAATTTTTTGCTTTTTCCTGCTCCTCTTAGCATGATAAAGAAGATTCAAAGAGAGTGAGATGCCAGCTCCTTTCATTCAGTCAGTAGCTTCAATCATTTCTGGACGTTTTTCAATGGCAAAAATCAATGAATATTGTAAATGCACAAACAGTAATTTCTCCGCATTGCAAGGTGCAATTCTGAAATTTTTTGCTTTTTCCTGCTCCTCTAAGCATGTTAAAGAAGATTCAAAGAGAGTGAGATGCCAGATCCTTTCCTTCAGTCAGTAGCTTCAATCATTTCTGGTATATGAATAACATGATGTTTTTCAATGGCAAAAATCAATGAATTTTGTAAATGCACAAACAGTAATTTCTCCGCATTGCAAGGCGCAATTCTGAAATTTTTTGCTTTTTCCTGCTCCTCTTAGCATGATAAAGAAGATTCAAAGAGAGTGAGATGCCAGCTCCTTTCATTCAGTCAGTAGCTTCAATCATTTCTGGACATTTTTCAATGGCAAAAATCAATGAATATTGTAAATGCACAAACAGTAATTTCTCCGCATTGCAAGGTGCAATTCTGAAATTTTTTGCTTTTTCCTGCTCCTCTTAGCATGATAAAGAAGATTCAAAGAGAGTGAGATGCCAGCTCCTTTCATTCAGTCAGTAGCTTCAATCATTTCTGGACGTTTTTCAATGGCAAAAATCAATGAATATTGTAAATGCACAAACAGTAATTTCTCCGCATTGCAAGGTGCAATTCTGAAATTTTTTGCTTTTTCCTGCTCCTCTTAGCATGATAAAGAAGATTCAAAGAGAGTGAGATGCCAGCTCCTTTCATTCAGTCAGTACCTTCAATTATTTCTGGACCTTTTTCAATGGCAAAAATCAATGAATATTGTAAATGCACAAACAGTAATTTCTCCGCATTGCAAGGTGCAATTCTGAAATTTTTTGCTTTTTCCTGCTCCTCTTAGCATGATAAAGAAGATTCAAAGAGAGTGAGATGCCAGCTCCTTTCATTCAGTCAGTAGCTTCAATCATTTATGGACGTTTTTCAATGGCAAAAATCAATGAATATTGTAAATGCACAAACAGTAATTTCTCCGCATTGCAATGTGCAATTCTGAAATTTTTTGCTTTTTCCTGCTCCTCTTAGCATGATAAAGAAGATTCAAAGAGAGTGAGATGCCAGCTCCTTTCATTCAGTCAGTAGCTTCAATCATTTCTGGACGTTTTTCAATGGCAAAAATCAATGAATATTGTAAATGCACAAACAGTAATTTCTCCGCATTGCAAGGTGCAATTCTGAAATTTTTTGCTTTTTCCTGCTCCTCTTAGCATGATAAAGAAGATTCAAAGAGAGTGAGATGCCAGATCCTTTCCTTCAGTCAGTAGCTTCAATCATTTCTGGTATATGAATAACATGATGTTTTTCAATGGCAAAAATCAATGAATTTTGTAAATGCACAAACAGTAATTTCTCCGCATTGCAAGGCGCAATTCTGAAATTTTTTGCTTTTTCCTGCTCCTCTTAGCATGATAAAGAAGATTCAAAGAGAGTGAGATGCCAGCTCCTTTCATTCAGTCAGTAGCTTCAATCATTTCTGGACATTTTTCAATGGCAAAAATCAATGAATATTGTAAATGCACAAACAGTAATTTCTCCGCATTGCAAGGTGCAATTCTGAAATTTTTTGCTTTTTCCTGCTCCTCTTAGCATGATAAAGAAGATTCAAAGAGAGTGAGATGCCAGCTCCTTTCATTCAGTCAGTAGCTTCAATCATTTCTGGACGTTTTTCAATGGCAAAAATCAATGAATATTGTAAATGCACAAACAGTAATTTCTCCGCATTGCAAGGTGCAATTCTGAAATTTTTTGCTTTTTCCTGCTCCTCTTAGCATGATAAAGAAGATTCAAAGAGAGTGAGATGCCAGCTCCTTTCATTCAGTCAGTAGCTTCAATCATTTCTGGACGTTTTTCAATGGCAAAAATCTATGAATATTGTAAATGCACAAACAGTAATTTCTCCGCATTGCAATGTGCAATTCTGAAATTTTTTGCTTTTTCCTGCTCCTCTTAGCATGATAAAGAAGATTCAAAGAGAGTGAGATGCCAGCTCCTTTCATTCAGTCAGTAGCTTCAAACATTTCTGGTACATGAATAACATGATGTTTTTCAATGGCAAAAATCAATGAATATTGTAAATGCACAAACAGTAATTTCTCCGCATTGCAAGGTGCAATTCTGAAATTTTTTGCTTTTTCCTGCTCCTCTTAGCATGATAAAGAAGATTCAAAGAGAGTGAGATGCCAAGCTCCTTTCGTTCAGTCAGTAGCTTCAATCATTTCTGGACGTTTTTCAATGGCAAAAATCATTGAATATTATAAATGCACAAACAGTAATTTCTCCGCATTGCAAGGTGCAATTCTGAAATTTTTTACTTTTTCCTGCTCCTCTTAGCATGATAAAGAAGATTCAAAGAGATTGAGATGCCAGCTCCTTTCATTCAGTCAGTAGCTTCAATCATTTCTGGTATATGAATAACATGATGTTTTTCAATGGCAAAAATCAATGAATATTGTAAATGCACAAACAGTAATTTCTCCGCATTGCAAGGTGCAATTCTGAAATTTTTTGCTTTTTCCTGCTCCTCTTAGCATGATAAAGAAGATTCAAAGAGAGTGAGATGCCAGCTCCTTTCATTCAGTCAGTAGCTTCAATCATTTCTGGACGTTTTTCAATGGCAAAAATCAATGAATATTGTAAATGCACAAACAGTAATTTCTCCGCATTGCAAGGTGCAATTCTGAAATTTTTTGCTTTTTCCTGCTCCTCTTAGCATGATAAAGAAGATTCAAAGAGAGTGAGATGCCAGCTCCTTTCATTCAGTCAGTAGCTTCAATCATTTCTGGACGTTTTTCAATGGCAAAAATCAATGAATATTGTAAATGCACAAACAGTAATTTCTCCGCATTGCAAGGTGCAATTCTGAAATTTTTTGCTTTTTCCTGCTCCTCTAAGCATGATAAAGAAGATTCAAAGAGAGTGAGATGCCAGATCCTTTCCTTCAGTCAGTAGCTTCAATCATTTCTGGTATATGAATAACATGATGTTTTTCAATGGCAAAAATCAATGAATTTTGTAAATGCACAAACAATAATTTCTCCGCATTGCAAGGCGCAATTCTGAAATTTTTTGCTTTTTCCTGCTCCTCTTAGCATGATAAAGAAGATTCAAAGAGAGTGAGATGCCAGCTCCTTTCATTCAGTCAGTAGCTTCAATCATTTCTGGACATTTTTCAATGGCAAAAATCAATGAATATTGTAAATGCACAAACAGTAATTTCTCCGCATTGCAAGGTGCAATTCTGAAATTTTTTGCTTTTTCCTGCTCCTCTTAGCATGATAAAGAAGATTCAAAGAGAGTGAGATGCCAGCTCCTTTCATTCAGTCAGTAGCTTCAATCATTTCTGGACGTTTTTCAATGGCAAAAATCAATGAATATTGTAAATGCACAAACAGTAATTTCTCCGCATTGCAAGGTGCAATTCTGAAATTTTTTGCTTTTTCCTGCTCCTCTTAGCATGATAAAGAAGATTAAAAGAGAGTGAGATGCCAGCTCCTTTCATTCAGTCAGTACCTTCAATTATTTCTGGACCTTTTTCAATGGCAAAAATCAATGAATATTGTAAATGCACAAACAGTAATTTCTCCGCATTGCAAGGTGCAATTCTGAAATTTTTTGCTTTTTCCTGCTCCTCTTAGCATGATAAAGAAGATTCAAAGAGAGTGAGATGCCAGCTCCTTTCATTCAGTCAGTAGCTTCAATCATTTCTGGTATATGAATAACATGATGTTTTTCAATAGCAAAAATCAATGAATATTGTAAATGCACAAACAGTAATTTCTCCGCATTGCAAGGTGCAATTCTGAAATTTTTTGCTTTTTCCTGCTCCTCTTAGCATGATAAAGAAGATTCAAAGAGAGTGAGATGCCAGCTCCTTTCATTCAGTCAGTAGCTTCAATCATTTCTGGACGTTTTTCAATGGCAAAAATCAATGAATATTGTAAATGCACAAACAGTAATTTCTCCGCATTGCAAGGTGCAATTCTGAAATTTTTTACTTTTTCCTGCTCCTCTTAGCATGATAAAGAAGATTCAAAGAGAGTGAGATTCCAGCTCCTTTCATTCAGTCAGTAGCTTCAATCATTTCTGGTATATGAATAACATGATGTTTTTCAATCGCAAAAATCAATGAATATTGTAAATGCACAAACAGTAATTTCTCCGCATTGCAAGGTGCAATTCTGAAATTTTTTGCTTTTTCCTGCTCCTCTTAGCATGATAAAGAAGATTCAAAGAGAGTGAGATGCCAGCTCCTTTCATTCAGTCAGTAGCTTCAATCATTTCTGGACATTTTTCAATGGCAAAAATCAATGAATATTGTAAATGCACAAACAGTAATTTCTCCGCATTGCAAGGTGCAATTCTGAAATTTTTTGCTTTTTCCTGCTCCTCTAAGCATGATAAAGAAGATTCAAAGAGAGTGAGATGCCATATCCTTTCCTTCAGTCAGTAGCTTCAATCATTTCTGGTATATGAATAACATGATGTTTTTCAATGGCAAAAATCAATGAATTTTGTAAATGCACAAACAGTAATTTCTCCGCATTGCAAGGCGCAATTCTGAAATTTTTTGCTTTTTCCTGCTCCTCTTAGCATGATAAAGAAGATTCAAAGATAGTGAGATGCCAGCTCCTTTCATTCAGTCAGTAGCTTCAATCATTTCTGGACATTTTTCAATGGCAAAAATCAATGAATATTGTAAATGCACAAACAGTAATTTCTCCGCATTGCAAGGTGCAATTCTGAAATTTTTTGCTTTTTCCTGCTCCTCTTAGCATGATAAAGAAGATTCAAAGAGAGTGAGATGCCAGCTCCTTTCATTCAGTCAGTAGCTTCAATCATTTCTGGACGTTTTTCAATGGCAAAAATCAATGAATATTGTAAATGCACAAACAGTAATTTCTCCGCATTGCAAGGTGCAATTCTGAAATTTTTTGCTTTTTCCTGCTCCTCTTAGCAGGATAAAGAAGATTCAAAGAGAGTGAGATGCCAGCTCCTTTCATTCAGTCAGTACCTTCAATCATTTCTGGACGTTTTTCAATGGCAAAAATCAATGAATATTGTAAATGCACAAACAGTAATTTCTCCGCATTGCAAGGTGCAATTCTGAAATTTTTTGCTTTTTCCTGCTCCTCTTAGCATGATAAAGAAGATTCAAAGAGAGTGAGATGCCAGCTCCTTTCATTCAGTCAGTAGCTTCAATCATTTCTGGACGTTTTTCAATGGTAAAAATCAATGAATATTGTAAATGCACAAACTGTAATTTCTCCGCATTGCAAGGTGCAATTCTGAAATTTTTTGCTTTTTCCTGCTCCTCTTAGCATGATAAAGAAGATTCAAAGAGAGTGAGATGCCAGCTCCTTTCATTCAGTCAGTAGCTTCAATCATTTCTGGTATATGAATAACATGATGTTTTTCAATAGCAAAAATCAATGAATATTGTAAATGCACAAACAGTAATTTCTCCGCATTGCAAGGTGCAATTCTGAAATTTTTTGCTTTTTCCTGCTCCTCTTAGCATGATAAAGAAGATTCAAAGAGAGTGAGATGCCAGCTCCTTTCATTCAGTCAGTAGCTTCAATCATTTCTGGACGTTTTTCAATGGCAAAAATCAATGAATATTGTAAATGCACAAACAGTAATTTCTCCGCATTGCAAGGTGCAATTCTGAAATTTTTTGCTTTTTCCTGCTCCTCTTAGCATGATAAACAAGATTCAAAGAGAGTGAGATGCCAGCTCCTTTCATTCAGTCAGTAGCTTCAATCATTTCTGGACGTTTTTCAATGGCAAAAATCATTGAATATTGTAAATGCACAAACAGTAATTTCTCCGCATTGCAAGGTGCAATTCTGAAATTTTTTACTTTTTCCTGCTCCTCTTAGCATGATAAAGAAGATTCAAAGAGAGTGAGATGCCAGCTCCTTTCATTCAGTCAGTAGCTTCAATCATTTCTGGTATATGAATAACATGATGTTTTTCAATCGCAAAAATCAATGAATATTGTAAATGCACAAACAGTAATTTCTCCGCATTGCAAGGTGCAATTCTGAAATTTTTTGCTTTTTCCTGCTCCTCTTAGCATGATAAAGAAGATTCAAAGAGAGTGAGATGCCAGCTCCTTTCATTCAGTCAGTAGCTTCAATCATTTCTGGACGTTTTTCAATGGCAAAAATCAATGAATATTGTAAATGCACAAACAGTAATTTCTCCGCATTGCAAGGTGCAATTCTGAAATTTTTTGCTTTTTCCTGCTCCTCTTAGCATGATAAAGAAGATTCAAAGAGATTGAGATGCCAGATCCTTTCCTTCAGTCAGTAGCTTCAATCATTTCTGGTATATGAATAACATGATGTTTTTCAATGGCAAAAATCAATGAATTTTGTAAATGCACAAACAGTAATTTCTCCGCATTGCAAGGCGCAATTCTGAAATTTTTTGCTTTTTCCTGCTCCTCTTAGCATGATAAAGAAGATTCAAAGAGAGTGAGATGCCAGCTCCTTTCATTCAGTCAGTAGCTTCAATCATTTCTGGACAGTTTTCAATGGCAAAAATCAATGAATATTGTAAATGCACAAACAGTAATTTCTCCGCATTGCAAGGTGCAATTCTGAAATTTTTTGCTTTTTCCTGCTCCTCTTAGCATGATAAAGAAGATTCAAAGAGAGTGAGATGCCAGCTCCTTTCATTCAGTCAGTAGCTTCAATCATTTCTGGACGTTTTTCAATGGCAAAAATCAATGAATATTGTAAATGCACAAACAGTAATTTCTCCGCATTGCAAGGTGCAATTCTGAAATTTTTTGCTTTTTCCTGCTCCTCTTAGCATGATAAAGAAGATTCAAAGAGAGTGAGATGCCAGCTCCTTTCATTCAGTCAGTAGCTTCAATCATTTCTGGACGTTTTTCAATGGCAAAAATCAATGAATATTGTAAATGCACAAACAGTAATTTCTCCGCATTGCAAGGTGCAATTCTGAAATTTTTTGCTTTTTCCTGCTCCTCTTAGCATGATAAAGAAGATTCAAAGAGAGTGAGATGCCAGATCCTTTCCTTCAGTCAGTAGCTTCAATCATTTCTGGTATATGAATAACATGATGTTTTTCAATGGCAAAAATCAATGAATTTTGTAAATGCACAAACAGTAATTTCTCCGCATTGCAAGGCGCAATTCTGAAATTTTTTGCTTTTTCCTGCTCCTCTTAGCATGATAAAGAAGATTCAAAGAGAGTGAGATGCCAGCTCCTTTCATTCAGTCAGTAGCTTCAATCATTTCTGGACATTTTTCAATGGCAAAAATCAATGAATATTGTAAATGCACAAACAGTAATTTCTCCGCATTGCAAGGTGCAATTCTGAAATTTTTTGCTTTTTCCTGCTCCTCTTAGCATGATAAAGAAGATTCAAAGAGAGTGAGATGCCAGCTCCTTTCATTCAGTCAGTAGCTTCAATCATTTCTGGACGTTTTTCAATGGCAAAAATCAATGAATATTGTAAATGCACAAACAGTAATTTCTCCGCATTGCAAGGTGCAATTCTGAAATTTTTTGCTTTTTCCTGCTCCTCTTAGCATGATAAAGAAGATTCAAAGAGAGTGAGATGCCAGCTCCTTTCATTCAGTCAGTAGCTTCAATCATTTCTGGACGTTTTTCAATGGCAAAAATCAATGAATATTGTAAATGCACAAACAGTAATTTCTCCGCATTGCAATGTGCAATTCTGAAATTTTTTGCTTTTTCCTGCTCCTCTTAGCATGATAAAGAAGATTCAAAGAGAGTGAGATGCCAGCTCCTTTCATTCAGTCAGTAGCTTCAATCATTTCTGGACATTTTTCAATGGCAAAAATCAATGAATATTGTAAATGCACAAACAGTAATTTCTCCGCATTGCAAGGTGCAATTCTGAAATTTTTTGCTTTTTCCTGCTCCTCTTAGCATGATAAAGAAGATTCAAAGAGATTGAGATGCCAGCTCCTTTCATTCAGTCAGTAGCTTCAATCATTTCTGGTATATGAATAACATGATGTTTTTCAATGGCAAAAATCAATGAATATTGTAAATGCACAAACAGTAATTTCTCCGCATTGCAAGGTGCAATTCTGAAATTTTTTGCTTTTTCCTGCTCCTCTTAGCATGATAAAGAAGATTCAAAGAGAGTGAGATGCCAGCTCCTTTCATTCAGTCAGTAGCTTCAATCATTTCTGGACGTTTTTCAATGGCAAAAATCAATGAATATTGTAAATGCACAAACAGTAATTTCTCCGCATTGCAAGGTGCAATTCTGAAATTTTTTGCTTTTTCCTGCTCCTCTTAGCATGATAAAGAAGATTCAAAGAGAGTGAGATGCCAGCTCCTTTCATTCAGTCAGTAGCTTCAATCATTTCTGGACGTTTTTCAATGGCAAAAATCAATGAATATTGTAAATGCACAAACAGTAATTTCTCCGCATTGCAAGGTGCAATTCTGAAATTTTTTGCTTTTTCCTGCTCCTCTAAGCATGATAAAGAAGATTCAAAGAGAGTGAGATGCCAGATCCTTTCCTTCAGTCAGTAGCTTCAATCATTTCTGGTATATGAATAACATGATGTTTTTCAATGGCAAAAATCAATGAATTTTGTAAATGCACAAACAATAATTTCTCCGCATTGCAAGGCGCAATTCTGAAATTTTTTGCTTTTTCCTGCTCCTCTTAGCATGATAAAGAAGATTCAAAGAGAGTGAGATGCCAGCTCCTTTCATTCAGTCAGTAGCTTCAATCATTTCTGGACATTTTTCAATGGCAAAAATCAATGAATATTGTAAATGCACAAACAGTAATTTCTCCGCATTGCAAGGTGCAATTCTGAAATTTTTTGCTTTTTCCTGCTCCTCTTAGCATGATAAAGAAGATTCAAAGAGAGTGAGATGCCAGCTCCTTTCATTCAGTCAGTAGCTTCAATCATTTCTGGACGTTTTTCAATGGCAAAAATCAATGAATATTGTAAATGCACAAACAGTAATTTCTCCGCATTGCAAGGTGCAATTCTGAAATTTTTTGCTTTTTCCTGCTCCTCTTAGCATGATAAAGAAGATTAAAAGAGAGTGAGATGCCAGCTCCTTTCATTCAGTCAGTACCTTCAATTATTTCTGGACCTTTTTCAATGGCAAAAATCAATGAATATTGTAAATGCACAAACAGTAATTTCTCCGCATTGCAAGGTGCAATTCTGAAATTTTTTGCTTTTTCCTGCTCCTCTTAGCATGATAAAGAAGATTCAAAGAGAGTGAGATGCCAGCTCCTTTCATTCAGTCAGTAGCTTCAATCATTTCTGGTATATGAATAACATGATGTTTTTCAATAGCAAAAATCAATGAATATTGTAAATGCACAAACAGTAATTTCTCCGCATTGCAAGGTGCAATTCTGAAATTTTTTGCTTTTTCCTGCTCCTCTTAGCATGATAAAGAAGATTCAAAGAGAGTGAGATGCCAGCTCCTTTCATTCAGTCAGTAGCTTCAATCATTTCTGGACGTTTTTCAATGGCAAAAATCAATGAATATTGTAAATGCACAAACAGTAATTTCTCCGCATTGCAAGGTGCAATTCTGAAATTTTTTACTTTTTCCTGCTCCTCTTAGCATGATAAAGAAGATTCAAAGAGAGTGAGATTCCAGCTCCTTTCATTCAGTCAGTAGCTTCAATCATTTCTGGTATATGAATAACATGATGTTTTTCAATCGCAAAAATCAATGAATATTGTAAATGCACAAACAGTAATTTCTCCGCATTGCAAGGTGCAATTCTGAAATTTTTTGCTTTTTCCTGCTCCTCTTAGCATGATAAAGAAGATTCAAAGAGAGTGAGATGCCAGCTCCTTTCATTCAGTCAGTAGCTTCAATCATTTCTGGACATTTTTCAATGGCAAAAATCAATGAATATTGTAAATGCACAAACAGTAATTTCTCCGCATTGCAAGGTGCAATTCTGAAATTTTTTGCTTTTTCCTGCTCCTCTAAGCATGATAAAGAAGATTCAAAGAGAGTGAGATGCCATATCCTTTCCTTCAGTCAGTAGCTTCAATCATTTCTGGTATATGAATAACATGATGTTTTTCAATGGCAAAAATCAATGAATTTTGTAAATGCACAAACAGTAATTTCTCCGCATTCCAAGGCGCAATTCTGAAATTTTTTGCTTTTTCCTGCTCCTCTTAGCATGATAAAGAAGATTCAAAGATAGTGAGATGCCAGCTCCTTTCATTCAGTCAGTAGCTTCAATCATTTCTGGACATTTTTCAATGGCAAAAATCAATGAATATTGTAAATGCACAAACAGTAATTTCTCCGCATTGCAAGGTGCAATTCTGAAATTTTTTGCTTTTTCCTGCTCCTCTTAGCATGATAAAGAAGATTCAAAGAGAGTGAGATGCCAGCTCCTTTCATTCAGTCAGTAGCTTCAATCATTTCTGGACGTTTTTCAATGGCAAAAATCAATGAATATTGTAAATGCACAAACAGTAATTTCTCCGCATTGCAAGGTGCAATTCTGAAATTTTTTGCTTTTTCCTGCTCCTCTTAGCAGGATAAAGAAGATTCAAAGAGAGTGAGATGCCAGCTCCTTTCATTCAGTCAGTACCTTCAATCATTTCTGGACGTTTTTCAATGGCAAAAATCAATGAATATTGTAAATGCACAAACAGTAATTTCTCCGCATTGCAAGGTGCAATTCTGAAATTTTTTGCTTTTTCCTGCTCCTCTTAGCATGATAAAGAAGATTCAAAGAGAGTGAGATGCCAGCTCCTTTCATTCAGTCAGTAGCTTCAATCATTTCTGGACGTTTTTCAATGGTAAAAATCAATGAATATTGTAAATGCACAAACTGTAATTTCTCCGCATTGCAAGGTGCAATTCTGAAATTTTTTGCTTTTTCCTGCTCCTCTTAGCATGATAAAGAAGATTCAAAGAGAGTGAGATGCCAGCTCCTTTCATTCAGTCAGTAGCTTCAATCATTTCTGGTATATGAATAACATGATGTTTTTCAATAGCAAAAATCAATGAATATTGTAAATGCACAAACAGTAATTTCTCCGCATTGCAAGGTGCAATTCTGAAATTTTTTGCTTTTTCCTGCTCCTCTTAGCATGATAAAGAAGATTCAAAGAGAGTGAGATGCCAGCTCCTTTCATTCAGTCAGTAGCTTCAATCATTTCTGGACGTTTTTCAATGGCAAAAATCAATGAATATTGTAAATGCACAAACAGTAATTTCTCCGCATTGCAAGGTGCAATTCTGAAATTTTTTGCTTTTTCCTGCTCCTCTTAGCATGATAAACAAGATTCAAAGAGAGTGAGATGCCAGCTCCTTTCATTCAGTCAGTAGCTTCAATCATTTCTGGACGTTTTTCAATGGCAAAAATCATTGAATATTGTAAATGCACAAACAGTAATTTCTCCGCATTGCAAGGTGCAATTCTGAAATTTTTTACTTTTTCCTGCTCCTCTTAGCATGATAAAGAAGATTCAAAGAGAGTGAGATGCCAGCTCCTTTCATTCAGTCAGTAGCTTCAATCATTTCTGGTATATGAATAACATGATGTTTTTCAATCGCAAAAATCAATGAATATTGTAAATGCACAAACAGTAATTTCTCCGCATTGCAAGGTGCAATTCTGAAATTTTTTGCTTTTTCCTGCTCCTCTTAGCATGATAAAGAAGATTCAAAGAGAGTGAGATGCCAGCTCCTTTCATTCAGTCAGTAGCTTCAATCATTTCTGGACGTTTTTCAATGGCAAAAATCAATGAATATTGTAAATGCACAAACAGTAATTTCTCCGCATTGCAAGGTGCAATTCTGAAATTTTTTGCTTTTTCCTGCTCCTCTTAGCATGATAAAGAAGATTCAAAGAGATTGAGATGCCAGATCCTTTCCTTCAGTCAGTAGCTTCAATCATTTCTGGTATATGAATAACATGATGTTTTTCAATGGCAAAAATCAATGAATTTTGTAAATGCACAAACAGTAATTTCTCCGCATTGCAAGGCGCAATTCTGAAATTTTTTGCTTTTTCCTGCTCCTCTTAGCATGATAAAGAAGATTCAAAGAGAGTGAGATGCCAGCTCCTTTCATTCAGTCAGTAGCTTCAATCATTTCTGGACATTTTTCAATGGCAAAAATCAATGAATATTGTAAATGCACAAACAGTAATTTCTCCGCATTGCAAGGTGCAATTCTGAAATTTTTTGCTTTTTCCTGCTCCTCTTAGCATGATAAAGAAGATTCAAAGAGAGTGAGATGCCAGCTCCTTTCATTCAGTCAGTAGCTTCAATCATTTCTGGACGTTTTTCAATGGCAAAAATCAATGAATATTGTAAATGCACAAACAGTAATTTCTCCGCATTGCAAGGTGCAATTCTGAAATTTTTTGCTTTTTCCTGCTCCTCTTAGCATGATAAAGAAGATTCAAAGAGAGTGAGATGCCAGCTCCTTTCATTCAGTCAGTAGCTTCAATCATTTCTGGACGTTTTTCAATGGCAAAAATCAATGAATATTGTAAATGCACAAACAGTAATTTCTCCGCATTGCAAGGTGCAATTCTGAAATTTTTTGCTTTTTCCTGCTCCTCTTAGCATGATAAAGAAGATTCAAAGAGAGTGAGATGCCAGCTCCTTTCATTCAGTCAGTAGCTTCAATCATTTCTGGACGTTTTTCAATGGCAAAAATCAATGAATATTGTAAATGCACAAACAGTAATTTCTCCGCATTGCAAGGTGCAATTCTGAAATTTTTTGCTTTTTCCTGCTCCTCTTAGCATGATAAAGAAGATTCAAAGAGAGTGAGATGCCAGATCCTTTCCTTCAGTCAGTAGCTTCAATCATTTCTGGTATATGAATAACATGATGTTTTTCAATGGCAAAAATCAATGAATTTTGTAAATGCACAAACAGTAATTTCTCCGCATTGCAAGGCGCAATTCTGAAATTTTTTGCTTTTTCCTGCTCCTCTTAGCATGATAAAGAAGATTCAAAGAGAGTGAGATGCCAGCTCCTTTCATTCAGTCAGTAGCTTCAATCATTTCTGGACATTTTTCAATGGCAAAAATCAATGAATATTGTAAATGCACAAACAGTAATTTCTCCGCATTGCAAGGTGCAATTCTGAAATTTTTTGCTTTTTCCTGCTCCTCTTAGCATGATAAAGAAGATTCAAAGAGAGTGAGATGCCAGCTCCTTTCATTCAGTCAGTAGCTTCAATCATTTCTGGACGTTTTTCAATGGCAAAAATCAATGAATATTGTAAATGCACAAACAGTAATTTCTCCGCATTGCAAGGTGCAATTCTGAAATTTTTTGCTTTTTCCTGCTCCTCTTAGCATGATAAAGAAGATTCAAAGAGAGTGAGATGCCAGCTCCTTTCATTCAGTCAGTACCTTCAATTATTTCTGGACCTTTTTCAATGGCAAAAATCAATGAATATTGTAAATGCACAAACAGTAATTTCTCCGCATTGCAAGGTGCAATTCTGAAATTTTTTGCTTTTTCCTGCTCCTCTTAGCATGATAAAGAAGATTCAAAGAGAGTGAGATGCCAGCTCCTTTCATTCAGTCAGTAGCTTCAATCATTTCTGGACGTTTTTCAATGGCAAAAATCAATGAATATTGTAAATGCACAAACTGTAATTTCTCCGCATTGCAAGGTGCAATTCTGAAATTTTTTGCTTTTTCCTGCTCCTCTTAGCATGATAAAGAAGATTCAAAGAGAGTGAGATGCCAGCTCCTTTCATTCAGTCAGTAGCTTCAATCATTTCTGGTATATGAATAACATGATGTTTTTCAATAGCAAAAATTAATGAATATTGTAAATGCACAAACAGTAATTTCTCCGCATTGCAAGGTGCAATTCTGAAATTTTTTGCTTTTTCCTGCTCCTCTTAGCATGATAAAGAAGATTCAAAGAGAGTGAGATGCCAGCTCCTTTCATTCAGTCAGTAGCTTCAATCATTTCTGGACGTTTTTCAATGGCAAAAATCAATGAATATTGTAAATGCACAAACAGTAATTTCTCCGCATTGCAAGGTGCAATTCTGAAATTTTTTACTTTTTCCTGCTCCTCTTAGCATGATAAAGAAGATTCAAAGAGAGTGAGATGCCAGCTCCTTTCATTCAGTCAGTAGCTTCAATCATTTCTGGTATATGAATAACATGATGTTTTTCAATCGCAAAAATCAATGAATATTGTAAATGCACAAACAGTAATTTCTCCGCATTGCAAGGTGCAATTCTGAAATTTTTTGCTTTTTCCTGCTCCTCTTAGCATGATAAAGAAGATTCAAAGAGAGTGAGATGCCAGCTCCTTTCATTCAGTCAGTAGCTTCAATCATTTCTGGACGTTTTTCAATGGCAAAAATCAATGAATATTGTAAATGCACAAACAGTAATTTCTCCGCATTGCAAGGTGCAATTCTGAAATTTTTTGCTTTTTCCTGCTCCTCTAAGCATGATAAAGAAGATTCAAAGAGAGTGAGATGCCATATCCTTTCCTTCAGTCAGTAGCTTCAATCATTTCTGGTATATGAATAACATGATGTTTTTCAATGGCAAAAATCAATGAATTTTGTAAATGCACAAACAGTAATTTCTCCGCATTGCAACGCGCAATTCTGAAATTTTTTGCTTTTTCCTGCTCCTCTTAGCATGATAAAGAAGATTCAAAGAGAGTGAGATGCCAGCTCCTTTCATTCAGTCAGTAGCTTCAATCATTTCTGGACATTTTTCAATGGCAAAAATCAATGAATATTGTAAATGCACAAACAGTAATTTCTCCACATTGCAAGGTGCAATTCTGAAATTTTTTGCTTTTTCCTGCTCCTCTTAGCATGATAAAGAAGATTCAAAGAGAGTGAGATGCCAGCTCCTTTCATTCAGTCAGTAGCTTCAATCATTTCTGGACGTTTTTCAATGGCAAAAATCAATGAATATTGTAAATGCACAAACAGTAATTTCTCCGCATTGCAAGGTGCAATTCTGAAATTTTTTGCTTTTTCCTGCTCCTCTTAGCATGATAAAGAAGATTCAAAGAGAGTGAGATGCCAGCTCCTTTCATTCAGTCAGTAGCTTCAATCATTTCTGGACGTTTTTCAATGGCAAAAATCATTGAATATTGTAAATGCACAAACAGTAATTTCTCCGCATTGCAAGGTGCAATTCTGAAATTTTTTACTTTTTCCTGCTCCTCTTAGCATGATAAAGAAGATTCAAAGAGAGTGAGATGCCAGCTCCTTTCATTCAGTCAGTAGCTTCAATCATTTCTGGTATATGAATAACATGATGTTTTTCAATCGCAAAAATCAATGAATATTGTAAATGCACAAACAGTAATTTCTCCGCATTGCAAGGTGCAATTCTGAAATTTTTTGCTTTCTCCTGCTCCTCTTAGCATGATAAAGAAGATTCAAAGAGAGTGAGATGCCAGCTCCTTTCATTCAGTCAGTAGCTTCAATCATTTCTGGACGTTTTTCAATGGCAAAAATCAATGAATATTGTAAATGCACAAACAGTAATTTCTCCGCATTGCAAGGTGCAATTCTGAAATTTTTTGCTTTTTCCTGCTCCTTTTAGCATGATAAAGAAGATTCAAAGAGAGTGAGATGCCAGATCCTTTCCTTCAGTCAGTAGCTTCAATCATTTCTGGTATATGAATAACATGATGTTTTTCAATGGCAAAAATCAATGAATTTTGTAAATGCACAAACCGTAATTTCTCCGCATTGCAAGGCGCAATTCTGAAATTTTTTGCTTTTTCCTGCTCCTCTTAGCATGATAAAGAAGATTCAAAGAGAGTGAGATGCCAGCTCCTTTCATTCAGTCAGTAGCTTCAATCATTTCTGGACATTTTTCAATGGCAAAAATCAATGAATATTGTAAATGCACAAACAGTAATTTCTCCGCATTACAAGGTGCAATTCTGAAATTTTTTGCTTTTTCCTGCTCCTCTTAGCATGATAAAGAAGATTCAAAGAGAGTGAGATGCCAGCTCCTTTCATTCAGTCAGTAGCTTCAATCATTTCTGGACGTTTTTCAATGGCAAAAATCAATGAATATTGTAAATGCACAAACAGTAATTTCTCCGCATTGCAAGGTGCAATTCTGAAATTTTTTGCTTTTTCCTGCTCCTCTTAGCATGATAAAGAAGATTCAAAGAGAGTGAGATGCCAGCTCCTTTCATTCAGTCAGTACCTTCAATTATTTCTGGACCTTTTTCAATGGCAAAAATCAATGAATATTGTAAATGCACAAACAGTAATTTCTCCGCATTGCAAGGTGCAATTCTGAAATTTTTTGCTTTTTCCTGCTCCTCTTAGCATGATAAAGAAGATTCAAAGAGAGTGAGATGCCAGCTCCTTTCATTCAGTCAGTAGCTTCAATCATTTCTGGACGTTTTTCAATGGCAAAAATCAATGAATATTGTAAATGCACAAACTGTAATTTCTCCGCATTGCAAGGTGCAATTCTGAAATTTTTTCCTTTTTCCTGCTCCTCTTAGCATGATAAAGAAGATTCAAAGAGAGTGAGATGCCAGCTCCTTTCATTCAGTCAGTAGCTTCAATCATTTCTGGTATATGAATAACATGATGTTTTTCAATAGCAAAAATCAATGAATATTGTAAATGCACAAACAGTAATTTCTCCGCATTGCAAGGTGCAATTCTGAAATTTTTTGCTTTTTCCTGCTCCTCTTAGCATGATAAAGAAGATTCAAAGAGAGTGAGATGCCAGCTCCTTTCATTCAGTCAGTAGCTTCAATCATTTCTGGACGTTTTTCAATGGCAAAAATCAATGAATATTGTAAATGCACAAACAGTAATTTCTCCGCATTGCAAGGTGCAATTCTGAAATTTTTTACTTTTTCCTGCTCCTCTTAGCATGATAAAGAAGATTCAAAGAGAGTGAGATGCCAGCTCCTTTCATTCAGTCAGTAGCTTCAATCATTTCTGGTATATGAATAACATGATGTTTTTCAATCGCAAAAATCAATGAATATTGTAAATGCACAAACAGTAATTTCTCCGCATTGCAAGGTGCAATTCTGAAATTTTTTGCTTTTTCCTGCTCCTCTTAGCATGATAAAGAAGATTCAAAGAGAGTGAGATGCCAGCTCCTTTCATTCAGTCAGTAGCTTCAATCATTTCTGGACGTTTTTCAATGGCAAAAATCAATGAATATTGTAAATGCACAAACAGTAATTTCTCCGCATTGCAAGGTGCAATTCTGAAATTTTTTGCTTTTTCCTGCTCCTCTAAGCATGATAAAGAAGATTCAAAGAGAGTGAGATGCCATATCCTTTCCTTCAGTCAGTAGCTTCAATCATTTCTGGTATATGAATAACATGATGTTTTTCAATGGCAAAAATCAATGAATTTTGTAAATGCACAAACAGTAATTTCTCCGCATTGCAAGGCGCAATTCTGAAATTTTTTGCTTTTTCCTGCTCCTCTTAGCATGATAAAGAAGATTCAAAGAGAGTGAGATGCCAGCTCCTTTCATTCAGTCAGTAGCTTCAATCATTTCTGGACATTTTTCAATGGCAAAAATCAATGAATATTGTAAATGCACAAACAGTAATTTCTCCACATTGCAAGGTGCAATTCTGAAATTTTTTGCTTTTTCCTGCTCCTCTTAGCATGATAAA
The DNA here is from genome assembly GCF_046119375.1 of Phyllobates terribilis. Classification (NCBI taxonomy): domain Eukaryota; kingdom Metazoa; phylum Chordata; class Amphibia; order Anura; family Dendrobatidae; genus Phyllobates; species Phyllobates terribilis. Next base: position 27,535 of record NW_027365496.1, read on the forward strand.
GAAGATTCAAAGAGAGTGAGATGCCAGCTCCTTTCATTCAGTCAGTAGCTTCAATCATTTCTGGACGTTTTTCAATGGCAAAAATCAATGAATATTGTAAATGCACAAACAGTAATTTCTCCGCATTGCAAGGTGCAATTCTGAAATTTTTTGCTTTTTCCTGCTCCTCTTAGCATGATAAAGAAGATTCAAAGAGAGTGAGATGCCAGCTCCTTTCATTCAGTCAGTACCTTCAATCATTTCTGGACGTTTTTCAATGGCAAAAATCAATGAATATTGTAAATGCACAAACAGTAATTTCTCCGCATTGCAAGGTGCAATTCTGAAATTTTTTGCTTTTTCCTGCTCCTCTTAGCATGATAAAGAAGATTCAAAGAGAGTGAGATGCCAGCTCCTTTCATTCAGTCAGTAGCTTCAATCATTTCTGGACGTTTTTCAATGGCAAAAATCAATGAATATTGTAAATGCACAAACTGTAATTTCTCCGCATTGCAAGGTGCAATTCTGAAATTTTTTGCTTTTTCCTGCTCCTCTTAGCATGATAAAGAAGATTCAAAGAGAGTGAGATGCCAGCTCCTTTCATTCAGTCAGTAGCTTCAATCATTTCTGGTATATGAATAACATGATGTTTTTCAATAGCAAAAATCAATGAATATTGTAAATGCACAAACAGTAATTTCTCCGCATTGCAAGGTGCAATTCTGAAATTTTTTGCTTTTTCCTGCTCCTCTTAGCATGATAAAGAAGATTCAAAGAGAGTGAGATGCCAGCTCCTTTCATTCAGTCAGTAGCTTCAATCATTTCTGGACGTTTTTCAATGGCAAAAATCAATGAATATTGTAAATGCACAAACAGTAATTTCTCCGCATTGCAAGGTGCAATTCTGAAATTTTTTGCTTTCTCCTGCTCCTCTTAGCATGATAAACAAGATTCAAAGAGAGTGAGATGCCAGCTCCTTTCATTCAGTCAGTAGCTTCAATCATTTCTGGACGTTTTTCAATGGCAAAAATCATTGAATATTGTAAATGCACAAACAGTAATTTCTCCGCATTGCAAGGTGCAATTCTGAAATTTTTTGCTTTTTCCTGCTCCTCTTAGCATGATAAAGAAGATTCAAAGAGAGTGAGATGCCAGCTCCTTTCATTCAGTCAGTAGCTTCAATCATTTCTGGTATATGAATAACATGATGTTTTTCAATCGCAAAAATCAATGAATATTGTAAATGCACAAACAGTAATTTCTCCGCATTGCAAGGTGCAATTCTGAAATTTTTTGCTTTCTCCTGCTCCTCTTAGCATGATAAAGAAGATTCAAAGAGAGTGAGATGCCAGCTCCTTTCATTCAGTCAGTAGCTTCAATCATTTCTGGACGTTTTTCAATGGCAAAAATCAATGAATATTGTAAATGCACAAACAGTAATTTCTCCGCATTGCAAGGTGCAATTCTGAAATTTTTTGCTTTTTCCTGCTCCTCTTAGCATGATAAAGAAGATTCAAAGAGAGTGAGATGCCAGATCCTTTCCTTCAGTCAGTAGCTTCAATCATTTCTGGTATATGAATAACATGATGTTTTTCAATGGCAAAAATCAATGAATTTTGTAAATGCACAAACAGTAATTTCTCCGCATTGCAAGGCGCAATTCTGAAATTTTTTGCTTTTTCCTGCTCCTCTTAGCATGATAAAGAAGATTCAAAGAGAGTGAGATGCCAGCTCCTTTCATTCAGTCAGTAGCTTCAATCATTTCTGGACATTTTTCAATGGCAAAAATCAATGAATATTGTAAATGCACAAACAGTAATTTCTCCGCATTGCAAGGTGCAATTCTGAAATTTTTTGCTTTTTCCTGCTCCTCTTAGCATGATAAAGAAGATTCAAAGAGAGTGAGATGCCAGCTCCTTTCATTCAGTCAGTAGCTTCAATCATTTCTGGACGTTTTTCAATGGCAAAAATCAATGAATATTGTAAATGCACAAACAGTAATTTCTCCGCATTGCAAGGTGCAATTCTGAAATTTTTTGCTTTTTCCTGCTCCTCTTAGCATGATAAAGAAGATTCAAAGAGAGTGAGATGCCAGCTCCTTTCATTCAGTCAGTAGCTTCAATCATTTCTGGACGTTTTTCAATGGCAAAAATCAATGAATATTGTAAATGCACAAACAGTAATTTCTCCGCATTGCAAGGTGCAATTCTGAAATTTTTTGCTTTTTCCTGCTCCTCTTAGCATGATAAAGAAGATTCAAAGAGAGTGAGATGCCAGCTCCTTTCATTCAGTCAGTAGCTTCAATCATTTCTGGACATTTTTCAATGGCAAAAATCAATGAATATTGTAAATGCACAAACAGTAATTTCTCCGCATTGCAAGGTGCAATTCTGAAATTTTTTGCTTTTTCCTGCTCCTCTTAGCATGATAAAGAAGATTCAAAGAGAGTGAGATGCCAGCTCCTTTCATTCAGTCAGTAGCTTCAATCATTTCTGGACGTTTTTCAATGACAAAAATCAATGAATATTATAAATGCACAAACAGTAATTTCTCTGCATTGCAAGGTGCAATTCTGAAATTTTTTGCTTTTTCCTGCTCCTCTTAGCATGATAAAGAAGATTCAAAGAGAGTGAGATGCCAGATCCTTTCCTTCAGTCAGTAGCTTCAATCATTTCTGGTATATGAATAACATGATGTTTTTCAATGGCAAAAATCAATGAATTTTGTAAATGCACAAACAGTAATTTCTCTGCATTGCAAGGCGCAATTCTGAAATTTTTTGCTTTTTCCTGCTCCTCTTAGCATGATAAAGAAGATTCAAAGAGAGTGAGATGCCAGCTCCTTTCATTCAGTCAGTAGCTTCAATCATTTCTGGACATTTTTCAATGGCAAAAATCAATGAATATTGTAAATGCACAAACAGTAATTTCTCCGCATTGCAAGGTGCAATTCTGAAATTTTTTGCTTTTTCCTGCTCCTCTTAGCATGATAAAGAAGATTCAAAGAGAGTGAGATGCCAGCTCCTTTCATTCAGTCAGTAGCTTCAATCATTTCTGGACGTTTTTCAATGGCAAAAATCAATGAATATTGTAAATGCACAAACAGTAATTTCTCCGCATTGCAAGGTGCAATTCTGAAATTTTTTGCTTTTTCCTGCTCCTCTTAGCATGATAAAGAAGATTCAAAGAGAGTGAGATGCCAGCTCCTTTCATTCAGTCAGTAGCTTCAATCATTTCTGGACGTTTTTCAATGGCAAAAATCAATGAATATTGTAAATGCACAAACAGTAATTTCTCCGCATTGCAAGGTGCAATTCTGAAATTTTTTGCTTTTTCCTGCTCCTCTTAGCATGATAAAGAAGATTCAAAGAGAGTGAGATGCCAGATCCTTTCCTTCAGTCAGTAGCTTCAATCATTTCTGGTATATGAATAACATGATGTTTTTCAATGGCAAAAATCAATGAATTTTGTAAATGCACAAACAGTAATTTCTCCGCATTGCAAGGCGCAATTCTGAAATTTTTTGCTTTTTCCTGCTCCTCTTAGCATGATAAAGAAGATTCAAAGAGAGTGAGATGCCAGCTCCTTTCATTCAGTCAGTAGCTTCAATCATTTCTGGACATTTTTCAATGGCAAAAATCAATGAATATTGTAAATGCACAAACAGTAATTTCTCCGCATTGCAAGGTGCAATTCTGAAATTTTTTGCTTTTTCCTGCTCCTCTTAGCATGATAAAGAAGATTCAAAGAGAGTGAGATGCCAGCTCCTTTCATTCAGTCAGTAGCTTCAATCATTTCTGGACGTTTTTCAATGGCAAAAATCAATGAATATTGTAAATGCACAAACAGTAATTTCTCCGCATTGCAAGGTGCAATTCTGAAATTTTTTGCTTTTCCTGCTCCTCTTAGCATGATAAAGAAGATTCAAAGAGAGTGAGATGCCAGCTCCTTTCATTCAGTCAGTAGCTTCAATCATTTCTGGACGTTTTTCAATGGCAAAAATCAATGAATATTGTAAATGCACAAACAGTAATTTCTCCGCATTGCAATGTGCAATTCTGAAATTTTTTGCTTTTTCCTGCTCCTCTTAGCATGATAAAGAAGATTCAAAGAGAGTGAGATGCCAGCTCCTTTCATTCAGTCAGTAGCTTCAAACATTTCTGGTACATGAATAACATGATGTTTTTCAATGGCAAAAATCAATGAATATTGTAAATGCACAAACAGTAATTTCTCCGCATTGCAAAGTGCAATTCTGAAATTTTTTGCTTTTTCCTCCTCCTCTTAGCATGGTAAAGAAGATTCAAAGAGAGTGAGATGCCAGCTCCTTTCGTTCAGTCAGTAGCTTCAATCATTTCTGGACGTTTTTCAATGGCAAAAATCATTGAATATTATAAATGCACAAACAGTAATTTCTCCGCATTGCAAGGTGCAATTCTGAAATTTTTTACTTTTTCCTGCTCCTCTTAGCATGATAAAGAAGATTCAAAGAGAGTGAGATGCCAGCTCCTTTCATTCAGTCAGTAGCTTCAATCATTTCTGGTATATGAATAACATGATGTTTTTCAATGGCAAAAATCAATGAATATTGTAAATGCACAAACAGTAATTTCTCCGCATTGCAAGGTGCAATTCTGAAATTTTTTGCTTTTTCCTGCTCCTCTTAGCATGATAAAGAAGATTCAAAGAGAGTGAGATGCCAGCTCCTTTCATTCAGTCAGTAGCTTCAATCATTTCTGGACGTTTTTCAATGGCAAAAATCAATGAATATTGTAAATGCACAAACAGTAATTTCTCCGCATTGCAAGGTGCAATTCTGAAATTTTTTGGTTTTTCCTGCTCCGCTTAGCATGATAAACAAGATTCAAAGACAATGAGATGCCAGCTCATTTCATTCAGTCAGTAGCTTCAATCATTTCTGGACGTTTTTCAATGGCAAAAATCATTGAATATTGTAAATGCACAAACAGTAATTTCTCCGCATTGCAAGGTGCAATTCTGAAATTTTTTACTTTTTCCTGCTCCTCTTAGCATGATAAAGAAGATTCAAAGAGAGTGAGATGCCAGCTCCTTTCATTCAGTCAGTAGCTTCAATCATTTCTGGTATATGAATAACATGATGTTTTTCAATCGCAAAAATCAATGAATATTGTAAATGCACAAACAGTAATTTCTCCGCATTGCAAGGTGCAATTCTGAAATTTTTTGCTTTTTCCTGCTCCTCTTAGCATGATAAAGAAGATTCAAAGAGAGTGAGATGCCAGCTCCTTTCATTCAGTCAGTAGCTTCAATCATTTCTGGACGTTTTTCAATGGCAAAAATCAATGAATATTGTAAATGCACAAACAGTAATTTCTCCGCATTGCAAGGTGCAATTCTGAAATTTTTTGCTTTTTCCCGCTCCTCTAAGCATGATAAAGAAGATTCAAAGAGAGTGAGATGCCAGATCCTTTCCTTCAGTCAGTAGCTTCAATCATTTCTGGTATATGAATAACATGATGTTTTTCAATGGCAAAAATCAATGAATTTTGTAAATGCACAAACAGTAATTTCTCCGCATTGCAAGGTGCAATTCTGAAATTTTTTGCTTTTTCCTGCTCCTCTTAGCATGATAAAGAAGATTCAAAGAGAGTGAGATGCCAGCTCCTTTCATTCAGTCAGTAGCTTCAATCATTTCTGGACGTTTTTCAATGGCAAAAATCAATGAATATTGTAAATGCACAAACAGTAATTTCTCCGCATTGCAAGGTGCAATTCTGAAATTTTTTGCTTTTTCCTGCTCCTCTTAGCATGATAAAGAAGATTCAAAGAGAGTGAGATGCCAGCTCCTTTCATTCAGTCAGTACCTTCAATCATTTCTGGACGTTTTTCAATGGCAAAAATCAATGAATATTGTAAATGCACAAACAGTAATTTCTCCGCATTGCAAGGTGCAATTCTGAAATTTTTTGCTTTTTCCTGCTCCTCTTAGCATGATAAAGAAGATTCAAAGAGAGTGAGATGCCAGCTCCTTTCATTCAGTCAGTAGCTTCAATCATTTCTGGACGTTTTTCAATGGCAAAAATCAATGAATATTGTAAATGCACAAACTGTAATTTCTCCGCATTGCAAGGTGCAATTCTGAAATTTTTTGCTTTTTCCTGCTCCTCTTAGCATGATAAAGAAGATTCAAAGAGAGTGAGATGCCAGCTCCTTTCATTCAGTCAGTAGCTTCAATCATTTCTGGTATATGAATAACATGATGTTTTTCAATAGCAAAAATCAATGAATATTGTAAATGCACAAACAGTAATTTCTCCGCATTGCAAGGTGCAATTCTGAAATTTTTTGCTTTTTCCTGCTCCTCTTAGCATGATAAAGAAGATTCAAAGAGAGTGAGATGCCAGCTCCTTTCATTCAGTCAGTAGCTTCAATCATTTCTGGATGTTTTTCAATGGCAAAAATCAATGAATATTGTAAATGCACAAACAGTAATTTCTCCGCATTGCAAGGTGCAATTCTGAAATTTTTTACTTTTTCCTGCTCCTCTTAGCATGATAAAGAAGATTCAAAGAGAGTGAGATGCCAGCTCCTTTCATTCAGTCAGTAGCTTCAATCATTTCTGGTATATGAATAACATGATGTTTTTCAATCGCAAAAATCAATGAATATTGTAAATGCACAAACAGTAATTTCTCCGCATTGCAAGGTGCAATTCTGAAATTTTTTGCTTTTTCCTGCTCCTCTTTGCATGATAAAGAAGATTCAAAGAGAGTGAGATGCCAGCTCCTTTCATTCAGTCAGTAGCTTCAATCATTTCTGGACGTTTTTCAATGGCAAAAATCAATGAATATTGTAAATGCACAAACAGTAATTTCTCCGCATTGCAAGGTGCAATTCTGAAATTTTTTGCTTTTTCCTGCTCCTCTAAGCATGATAAAGAAGATTCAAAGAGAGTGAGATGCCAGATCCTTTCCTTCAGTCAGTAGCTTCAATCATTTCTGGTATATGAATAACATGATGTTTTTCAATTGCAAAAATCAATGAATTTTGTAAATGCACAAACAGTAATTTCTCCGCATTGCAAGGCGCAATTCTGAAATTTTTTGCTTTTTCCTGCTCCTCTTAGCATGATAAAGAAGATTCAAAGAGAGTGAGATGCCAGCTCCTTTCATTCAGTCAGTAGCTTCAATCATTTCTGGACATTTTTCAATGGCAAAAATCAATGAATATTGTAAATGCACAAACAGTAATTTCTCCGCATTGCAAGGTGCAATTCTGAAATTTTTTGCTTTTTCCTGCTCCTCTTAGCATGATAAAGAAGATTCAAAGAGAGTGAGATGCCAGCTCCTTTCATTCAGTCAGTAGCTTCAATCATTTCTGGACGTTTTTCAATGGCAAAAATCAATGAATATTGTAAATGCACAAACAGTAATTTCTCCGCATTGCAAGGTGCAATTCTGAAATTTTTTGCTTTTTCCTGCTCCTCTTAGCATGATAAAGAAGATTCAAAGAGAGTGAGATGCCAGCTCCTTTCATTCAGTCAGTAGCTTCAAACATTTCTGGTACATGAATAACATGATGTTTTTCAATGGCAAAAATCAATGAATATTGTAAATGCACAAACAGTAATTTCTCCGCATTGCAAAGTGCAATTCTGAAATTTTTTGCTTTTTCCTCCTCCTCTTAGCATGGTAAAGAAGATTCAAAGAGAGTGAGATGCCAGCTCCTTTCGTTCAGTCAGTAGCTTCAATCATTTCTGGACGTTTTTCAATGGCAAAAATCATTGAATATTATAAATGCACAAACAGTAATTTCTCCGCATTGCAAGGTGCAATTCTGAAATTTTTTACTTTTTCCTGCTCCTCTTAGCATGATAAAGAAGATTCAAAGAGAGTGAGATGCCAGCTCCTTTCATTCAGTCAGTAGCTTCAATCATTTCTGGTATATGAATGACATGATGTTTTTCAATGGCAAAAATCAATGAATATTGTAAATGCACAAACAGTAATTTCTCCGCATTGCAAGGTGCAATTCTGAAATTTTTTGCTTTTTCCTGCTCCTCTTAGCATGATAAAGAAGATTCAAAGAGAGTGAGATGCCAGCTCCTTTCATTCAGTCAGTAGCTTCAATCATTTCTGGACGTTTTTCAATGGCAAAAATCAATGAATATTGTAAATGCACAAACAGTAATTTCTCCGCATTGCAAGGTGCAATTCTGAAATTTTTTGCTTTTTCCTGCTCCTCTTAGCATGATAAAGAAGATTCAAAGAGAGTGAGATGCCAGATCCTTTCCTTCAGTCAGTAGCTTCAATCATTTCTGGTATATGAATAACATGATGTTTTTCAATGGCAAAAATCAATGAATTTTGTAAATGCACAAACAGTAATTTCTCCGCATTGCAAGGCGCAATTCTGAAATTTTTTGCTTTTTCCTGCTCCTCTTAGCATGATAAAGAAGATTCAAAGAGAGTGAGATGCCAGCTCCTTTCATTCAGTCAGTAGCTTCAATCATTTCTGGACATTTTTCAATGGCAAAAATCAATGAATATTGTAAATGCACAAACAGTAATTTCTCCGCATTGCAAGGTGCAATTCTGAAATTTTTTGCTTTTTCCTGCTCCTCTTAGCATGATAAAGAAGATTCAAAGAGAGTGAGATGCCAGCTCCTTTCATTCAGTCAGTAGCTTCAATCATTTCTGGACGTTTTTCAATGGCAAAAATCAATGAATATTGTAAATGCACAAACAGTAATTTCTCCGCATTGCAAGGTGCAATTCTGAAATTTTTTGCTTTTCCTGCTCCTCTTAGCATGATAAAGAAGATTCAAAGAGAGTGAGATGCCAGCTCCTTTCATTCAGTCAGTAGCTTCAATCATTTCTGGACGTTTTTCAATGGCAAAAATCAATGAATATTGTAAATGCACAAACAGTAATTTCTCCGCATTGCAATGTGCAATTCTGAAATTTTTTGCTTTTTCCTGCTCCTCTTAGCATGATAAAGAAGATTCAAAGAGAGTGAGATGCCAGCTCCTTTCATTCAGTCAGTAGCTTCAAACATTTCTGGTACATGAATAACATGATGTTTTTCAATGGCAAAAATCAATGAATATTGTAAATGCACAAACAGTAATTTCTCCGCATTGCAAAGTGCAATTCTGAAATTTTTTGCTTTTTCCTCCTCCTCTTAGCATGGTAAAGAAGATTCAAAGAGAGTGAGATGCCAGCTCCTTTCGTTCAGTCAGTAGCTTCAATCATTTCTGGACGTTTTTCAATGGCAAAAATCATTGAATATTATAAATGCACAAACAGTAATTTCTCCGCATTGCAAGGTGCAATTCTGAAATTTTTTACTTTTTCCTGCTCCTCTTAGCATGATAAAGAAGATTCAAAGAGAGTGAGATGCCAGCTCCTTTCATTCAGTCAGTAGCTTCAATCATTTCTGGTATATGAATAACATGATGTTTTTCAATGGCAAAAATCAATGAATATTGTAAATGCACAAACAGTAATTTCTCCGCATTGCAAGGTGCAATTCTGAAATTTTTTGCTTTTTCCTGCTCCTCTTAGCATGATAAAGAAGATTCAAAGAGAGTGAGATGCCAGCTCCTTTCATTCAGTCAGTAGCTTCAATCATTTCTGGACGTTTTTCAATGGCAAAAATCAATGAATATTGTAAATGCACAAACAGTAATTTCTCCGCATTGCAAGGTGCAATTCTGAAATTTTTTGGTTTTTCCTGCTCCGCTTAGCATGATAAACAAGATTCAAAGACAATGAGATGCCAGCTCATTTCATTCAGTCAGTAGCTTCAATCATTTCTGGACGTTTTTCAATGGCAAAAATCATTGAATATTGTAAATGCACAAACAGTAATTTCTCCGCATTGCAAGGTGCAATTCTGAAATTTTTTACTTTTTCCTGCTCCTCTTAGCATGATAAAGAAGATTCAAAGAGAGTGAGATGCCAGCTCCTTTCATTCAGTCAGTAGCTTCAATCATTTCTGGTATATGAATAACATGATGTTTTTCAATCGCAAAAATCAATGAATATTGTAAATGCACAAACAGTAATTTCTCCGCATTGCAAGGTGCAATTCTGAAATTTTTTGCTTTTTCCTGCTCCTCTTAGCATGATAAAGAAGATTCAAAGAGAGTGAGATGCCAGCTCCTTTCATTCAGTCAGTAGCTTCAATCATTTCTGGACGTTTTTCAATGGCAAAAATCAATGAATATTGTAAATGCACAAACAGTAATTTCTCCGCATTGCAAGGTGCAATTCTGAAATTTTTTGCTTTTTCCCGCTCCTCTAAGCATGATAAAGAAGATTCAAAGAGAGTGAGATGCCAGATCCTTTCCTTCAGTCAGTAGCTTCAATCATTTCTGGTATATGAATAACATGATGTTTTTCAATGGCAAAAATCAATGAATTTTGTAAATGCACAAACAGTAATTTCTCCGCATTGCAAGGTGCAATTCTGAAATTTTTTGCTTTTTCCTGCTCCTCTTAGCATGATAAAGAAGATTCAAAGAGAGTGAGATGCCAGCTCCTTTCATTCAGTCAGTAGCTTCAATCATTTCTGGACGTTTTTCAATGGCAAAAATCAATGAATATTGTAAATGCACAAACAGTAATTTCTCCGCATTGCAAGGTGCAATTCTGAAATTTTTTGCTTTTTCCTGCTCCTCTTAGCATGATAAAGAAGATTCAAAGAGAGTGAGATGCCAGCTCCTTTCATTCAGTCAGTACCTTCAATCATTTCTGGACGTTTTTCAATGGCAAAAATCAATGAATATTGTAAATGCACAAACAGTAATTTCTCCGCATTGCAAGGTGCAATTCTGAAATTTTTTGCTTTTTCCTGCTCCTCTTAGCATGATAAAGAAGATTCAAAGAGAGTGAGATGCCAGCTCCTTTCATTCAGTCAGTAGCTTCAATCATTTCTGGACGTTTTTCAATGGCAAAAATCAATGAATATTGTAAATGCACAAACTGTAATTTCTCCGCATTGCAAGGTGCAATTCTGAAATTTTTTGCTTTTTCCTGCTCCTCTTAGCATGATAAAGAAGATTCAAAGAGAGTGAGATGCCAGCTCCTTTCATTCAGTCAGTAGCTTCAATCATTTCTGGTATATGAATAACATGATGTTTTTCAATAGCAAAAATCAATGAATATTGTAAATGCACAAACAGTAATTTCTCCGCATTGCAAGGTGCAATTCTGAAATTTTTTGCTTTTTCCTGCTCCTCTTAGCATGATAAAGAAGATTCAAAGAGAGTGAGATGCCAGCTCCTTTCATTCAGTCAGTAGCTTCAATCATTTCTGGATGTTTTTCAATGGCAAAAATCAATGAATATTGTAAATGCACAAACAGTAATTTCTCCGCATTGCAAGGTGCAATTCTGAAATTTTTTACTTTTTCCTGCTCCTCTTAGCATGATAAAGAAGATTCAAAGAGAGTGAGATGCCAGCTCCTTTCATTCAGTCAGTAGCTTCAATCATTTCTGGTATATGAATAACATGATGTTTTTCAATCGCAAAAATCAATGAATATTGTAAATGCACAAACAGTAATTTCTCCGCATTGCAAGGTGCAATTCTGAAATTTTTTGCTTTTTCCTGCTCCTCTTTGCATGATAAAGAAGATTCAAAGAGAGTGAGATGCCAGCTCCTTTCATTCAGTCAGTAGCTTCAATCATTTCTGGACGTTTTTCAATGGCAAAAATCAATGAATATTGTAAATGCACAAACAGTAATTTCTCCGCATTGCAAGGTGCAATTCTGAAATTTTTTGCTTTTTCCTGCTCCTCTAAGCATGATAAAGAAGATTCAAAGAGAGTGAGATGCCAGATCCTTTCCTTCAGTCAGTAGCTTCAATCATTTCTGGTATATGAATAACATGATGTTTTTCAATTGCAAAAATCAATGAATTTTGTAAATGCACAAACAGTAATTTCTCCGCATTGCAAGGCGCAATTCTGAAATTTTTTGCTTTTTCCTGCTCCTCTTAGCATGATAAAGAAGATTCAAAGAGAGTGAGATGCCAGCTCCTTTCATTCAGTCAGTAGCTTCAATCATTTCTGGACATTTTTCAATGGCAAAAATCAATGAATATTGTAAATGCACAAACAGTAATTTCTCCGCATTGCAAGGTGCAATTCTGAAATTTTTTGCTTTTTCCTGCTCCTCTTAGCATGATAAAGAAGATTCAAAGAGAGTGAGATGCCAGCTCCTTTCATTCAGTCAGTAGCTTCAATCATTTCTGGACGTTTTTCAATGGCAAAAATCAATGAATATTGTAAATGCACAAACAGTAATTTCTCCGCATTGCAAGGTGCAATTCTGAAATTTTTTGCTTTTTCCTGCTCCTCTTAGCATGATAAAGAAGATTCAAAGACAGTGAGATGCCAGCTCCTTTCATTCAGTCAGTAGCTTCAAACATTTCTGGTACATGAATAACATGATGTTTTTCAATGGCAAAAATCAATGAATATTGTAAATGCACAAACAGTAATTTCTCCGCATTGCAAAGTGCAATTCTGAAATTTTTTGCTTTTTCCTCCTCCTCTTAGCATGGTAAAGAAGATTCAAAGAGAGTGAGATGCCAGCTCCTTTCGTTCAGTCAGTAGCTTCAATCATTTCTGGACGTTTTTCAATGGCAAAAATCATTGAATATTATAAATGCACAAACAGTAATTTCTCCGCATTGCAAGGTGCAATTCTGAAATTTTTTACTTTTTCCTGCTCCTCTTAGCATGATAAAGAAGATTCAAAGAGAGTGAGATGCCAGCTCCTTTCATTCAGTCAGTAGCTTCAATCATTTCTGGTATATGAATAACATGATGTTTTTCAATGGCAAAAATCAATGAATATTGTAAATGCACAAACAGTAATTTCTCCGCATTGCAAGGTGCAATTCTGAAATTTTTTGCTTTTTCCTGCTCCTCTTAGCATGATAAAGAAGATTCAAAGAGAGTGAGATGCCAGCTCCTTTCATTCAGTCAGTAGCTTCAATCATTTCTGGACGTTTTTCAATGGCAAAAATCAATGAATATTGTAAATGCACAAACAGTAATTTCTCCGCATTGCAAGGTGCAATTCTGAAATTTTTTGGTTTTTCCTGCTCCGCTTAGCATGATAAACAAGATTCAAAGACAATGAGATGCCAGCTCATTTCATTCAGTCAGTAGCTTCAATCATTTCTGGACGTTTTTCAATGGCAAAAATCATTGAATATTGTAAATGCACAAACAGTAATTTCTCCGCATTGCAAGGTGCAATTCTGAAATTTTTTACTTTTTCCTGCTCCTCTTAGCACAAATGCACAAACAGTAATTTCTCCGCATTGCAAGGCGCAATTCTGAAATTTTTTGCTTTTTCCTGCTCCTCTTAGCATGATAAAGAAGATTCAAAGAGAGTGAGATGCCAGCTCCTTTCATTCAGTCAGTAGCTTCAATCATTTCTGGACATTTTTCAATGGCAAAAATCAATGAATATTGTAAATGCACAAACAGTAATTTCTCCGCATTGCAAGGTGCAATTCTGAAATTTTTTGCTTTTTCCTGCTCCTCTTAGCATGACAAAGAAGATTCAAAGAGAGTGAGATGCCAGCTCCTTTCATTCAGTCAGTAGCTTCAATCATTTCTGGACGTTTTTCAATGGCAAAAATCAATGAATATTGTAAATGCACAAACAGTAATTTCTCCGCATTGCAAGGTGCAATTCTGAAATTTTTTGCTTTTTCCTGCTCCTCTTAGCATGATAAAGAAGATTCAAAGAGAGTGAGATGCCAGCTCCTTTCATTCAGTCAGTACTGTTTGTGCATTTACAATATTCATTGATTTTTGCCATTGAAAAACATCATGTTATTCATGTACCAGAAATGTTTGAAGCTACTGACTGAATGAAAGGAGCTGGCATCTCACTCTCTTTGAATCTTCTTTATCATGCTAAGAGGAGCAGGAAAAAGCAAAAAATTTCAGAATTGCACCTTGCAATGCGGAGAAATTACTGTTTGTGCATTTACAATATTCATTGATTTTTGCCATTGAAAAATGTCCAGAAATGATTGAAGCTACTGACTGAATGAAAGGAGCTGGCATCTCACTCTCTTTGAATCTTCTTTATCATGCTAAGAGGAGCAGGAAAAAGCAAAAAATTTCAGAATTGCGCCTTGCAATGCGGAGAAATTACTGTTTGTGCATTTACAAAATTCATTGATTTTTGCAATTGAAAAACATCATGTTATTCATATACCAGAAATGATTGAAGCTACTGACTGAAGGAAAGGATCTGGCATCTCACTCTCTTTGAATCTTCTTTATCATGCTTAGAGGAGCAGGAAAAAGCAAAAAATTTCAGAATTGCACCTTGCAATGCGGAGAAATTACTGTTTGTGCATTTACAATATTCATTGATTTTTGCCATTGAAAAACGTCCAGAAATGATTGAAGCTACTGACTGAATGAAAGGAGCTGGCATCTCACTCTCTTTGAATCTTCTTTATCATGCAAAGAGGAGCAGGAAAAAGCAAAAAATTTCAGAATTGCACCTTGCAATGCGGAGAAATTACTGTTTGTGCATTTACAATATTCATTGATTTTTGCGATTGAAAAACATCATGTTATTCATATACCAGAAATGATTGAAGCTACTGACTGAATGAAAGGAGCTGGCATCTCACTCTCTTTGAATCTTCTTTATCATGCTAAGAGGAGCAGGAAAAAGTAAAAAATTTCAGAATTGCACCTTGCAATGCGGAGAAATTACTGTTTGTGCATTTACAATATTCATTGATTTTTGCCATTGAAAAACATCCAGAAATGATTGAAGCTACTGACTGAATGAAAGGAGCTGGCATCTCACTCTCTTTGAATCTTCTTTATCATGCTAAGAGGAGCAGGAAAAAGCAAAAAATTTCAGAATTGCACCTTGCAATGCGGAGAAATTACTGTTTGTGCATTTACAATATTCATTGATTTTTGCTATTGAAAAACATCATGTTATTCATATACCAGAAATGATTGAAGCTACTGACTGAATGAAAGGAGCTGGCATCTCACTCTCTTTGAATCTTCTTTATCATGCTAAGAGGAGCAGGAAAAAGCAAAAAATTTCAGAATTGCACCTTGCAATGCGGAGAAATTACAGTTTGTGCATTTACAATATTCATTGATTTTTGCCATTGAAAAACGTCCAGAAATGATTGAAGCTACTGACTGAATGAAAGGAGCTGGCATCTCACTCTCTTTGAATCTTCTTTATCATGCTAAGAGGAGCAGGAAAAAGCAAAAAATTTCAGAATTGCACCTTGCAATGCGGAGAAATTACTGTTTGTGCATTTACAATATTCATTGATTTTTGCTATTGAAAAACATCATGTTATTCATATACCAGAAATGATTGAAGCTACTGACTGAATGAAAGGAGCTGGCATCTCACTCTCTTTGAATCTTCTTTATCATGCTAAGAGGAGCAGGAAAAAGCAAAAAATTTCAGAATTGCACCTTGCAATGCGGAGAAATTACAGTTTGTGCATTTACAATATTCATTGATTTTTGCCATTGAAAAACGTCCAGAAATGATTGAAGCTACTGACTGAATGAAAGGAGCTGGCATCTCACTCTCTTTGAATCTTCTTTATCATGCTAAGAGGAGCAGGAAAAAGCAAAAAATTTCAGAATTGCACCTTGCAATGCGGAGAAATTACTGTTTGTGCATTTACAATATTCATTGATTTTTGCCATTGAAAAACGTCCAGAAATGATTGAAGGTACTGACTGAATGAAAGGAGCTGGCATCTCACTCTCTTTGAATCTTCTTTATCATGCTAAGAGGAGCAGGAAAAAGCAAAAAATTTCAGAATTGCACCTTGCAATGCGGAGAAATTACTGTTTGTGCATTTACAATATTCATTGATTTTTGCCATTGAAAAACGTCCAGAAATGATTGAAGCTACTGACTGAATGAAAGGAGCTGGCATCTCACTCTCTTTGAATCTTCTTTATCATGCTAAGAGGAGCAGGAAAAAGCAAAAAATTTCAGAATTGCACCTTGCAATGCGGAGAAATTACTGTTTGTGCATTTACAAAATTCATTGATTTTTGCCATTGAAAAACATCATGTTATTCATATACCAGAAATGATTGAAGCTACTGACTGAAGGAAAGGATCTGGCATCTCACTCTCTTTGAATCTTCTTTATCATGCTTAGAGGAGCGGGAAAAAGCAAAAAATTTCAGAATTGCACCTTGCAATGCGGAGAAATTACTGTTTGTGCATTTACAATATTCATTGATTTTTGCCATTGAAAAACGTCCAGAAATGATTGAAGCTACTGACTGAATGAAAGGAGCTGGCATCTCACTCTCTTTGAATCTTCTTTATCATGCTAAGAGGAGCAGGAAAAAGCAAAAAATTTCAGAATTGCACCTTGCAATGCGGAGAAATTACTGTTTGTGCATTTACAATATTCATTGATTTTTGCGATTGAAAAACATCATGTTATTCATATACCAGAAATGATTGAAGCTACTGACTGAATGAAAGGAGCTGGCATCTCACTCTCTTTGAATCTTCTTTATCATGCTAAGAGGAGCAGGAAAAAGTAAAAAATTTCAGAATTGCACCTTGCAATGCGGAGAAATTACTGTTTGTGCATTTACAATATTCAATGATTTTTGCCATTGAAAAACGTCCAGAAATGATTGAAGCTACTGACTGAATGAAATGAGCTGGCATCTCATTGTCTTTGAATCTTGTTTATCATGCTAAGCGGAGCAGGAAAAACCAAAAAATTTCAGAATTGCACCTTGCAATGCGGAGAAATTACTGTTTGTGCATTTACAATATTCATTGATTTTTGCCATTGAAAAACGTCCAGAAATGATTGAAGCTACTGACTGAATGAAAGGAGCTGGCATCTCACTCTCTTTGAATCTTCTTTATCATGCTAAGAGGAGCAGGAAAAAGCAAAAAATTTCAGAATTGCACCTTGCAATGCGGAGAAATTACTGTTTGTGCATTTACAATATTCATTGATTTTTGCCATTGAAAAACATCATGTTATTCATATACCAGAAATGATTGAAGCTACTGACTGAATGAAAGGAGCTGGCATCTCACTCTCTTTGAATCTTCTTTATCATGCTAAGAGGAGCAGGAAAAAGTAAAAAATTTCAGAATTGCACCTTGCAATGCGGAGAAATTACTGTTTGTGCATTTATAATATTCAATGATTTTTGCCATTGAAAAACGTCCAGAAATGATTGAAGCTACTGACTGAACGAAAGGAGCTGGCATCTCACTCTCTTTGAATCTTCTTTACCATGCTAAGAGGAGGAGGAAAAAGCAAAAAATTTCAGAATTGCACTTTGCAATGCGGAGAAATTACTGTTTGTGCATTTACAATATTCATTGATTTTTGCCATTGAAAAACATCATGTTATTCATGTACCAGAAATGTTTGAAGCTACTGACTGAATGAAAGGAGCTGGCATCTCACTCTCTTTGAATCTTCTTTATCATGCTAAGAGGAGCAGGAAAAAGCAAAAAATTTCAGAATTGCACATTGCAATGCGGAGAAATTACTGTTTGTGCATTTACAATATTCATTGATTTTTGCCATTGAAAAACGTCCAGAAATGATTGAAGCTACTGACTGAATGAAAGGAGCTGGCATCTCACTCTCTTTGAATCTTCTTTATCATGCTAAGAGGAGCAGGAAAAGCAAAAAATTTCAGAATTGCACCTTGCAATGCGGAGAAATTACTGTTTGTGCATTTACAATATTCATTGATTTTTGCCATTGAAAAACGTCCAGAAATGATTGAAGCTACTGACTGAATGAAAGGAGCTGGCATCTCACTCTCTTTGAATCTTCTTTATCATGCTAAGAGGAGCAGGAAAAAGCAAAAAATTTCAGAATTGCACCTTGCAATGCGGAGAAATTACTGTTTGTGCATTTACAATATTCATTGATTTTTGCCATTGAAAAATGTCCAGAAATGATTGAAGCTACTGACTGAATGAAAGGAGCTGGCATCTCACTCTCTTTGAATCTTCTTTATCATGCTAAGAGGAGCAGGAAAAAGCAAAAAATTTCAGAATTGCGCCTTGCAATGCGGAGAAATTACTGTTTGTGCATTTACAAAATTCATTGATTTTTGCCATTGAAAAACATCATGTTATTCATATACCAGAAATGATTGAAGCTACTGACTGAAGGAAAGGATCTGGCATCTCACTCTCTTTGAATCTTCTTTATCATGCTAAGAGGAGCAGGAAAAAGCAAAAAATTTCAGAATTGCACCTTGCAATGCGGAGAAATTACTGTTTGTGCATTTACAATATTCATTGATTTTTGCCATTGAAAAACGTCCAGAAATGATTGAAGCTACTGACTGAATGAAAGGAGCTGGCATCTCACTCTCTTTGAATCTTCTTTATCATGCTAAGAGGAGCAGGAAAAAGCAAAAAATTTCAGAATTGCACCTTGCAATGCGGAGAAATTACTGTTTGTGCATTTACAATATTCATTGATTTTTGCCATTGAAAAATGTCCAGAAATGATTGAAGCTACTGACTGAATGAAAGGAGCTGGCATCTCACTCTCTTTGAATCTTCTTTATCATGCTAAGAGGAGCAGGAAAAAGCAAAAAATTTCAGAATTGCACCTTGCAATGCGGAGAAATTACTGTTTGTGCATTTACAATATTCATTGATTTTTGCCATTGAAAAATGTCCAGAAATGATTGAAGCTACTGACTGAATGAAAGGAGCTGGCATCTCACTCTCTTTGAATCTTCTTTATCATGCTAAGAGGAGCAGGAAAAAGCAAAAAATTTTAGAATTGCGCCTTGCAATGCAGAGAAATTACTGTTTGTGCATTTACAAAATTCATTGATTTTTGCCATTGAAAAACATCATGTTATTCATATACCAGAAATGATTGAAGCTACTGACTGAAGGAAAGGATCTGGCATCTCACTCTCTTTGAATCTTCTTTATCATGCTAAGAGGAGCAGGAAAAAGCAAAAAATTTCAGAATTGCACCTTGCAATGCAGAGAAATTACTGTTTGTGCATTTACAATATTCATTGATTTTTGTCATTGAAAAACGTCCAGAAATGATTGAAGCTACTGACTGAATGAAAGGAGCTGGCATCTCACTCTCTTTGAATCTTCTTTATCATGCTAAGAGGAGCAGGAAAAAGCAAAAAATTTCAGAATTGCACCTTGCAATGCGGAGAAATTACTGTTTGTGCATTTACAATATTCATTGATTTTTGCCATTGAAAAATGTCCAGAAATGATTGAAGCTACTGACTGAATGAAAGGAGCTGGCATCTCACTCTCTTTGAATCTTCTTTATCATGCTAAGAGGAGCAGGAAAAAGCAAAAAATTTCAGAATTGCACCTTGCAATGCGGAGAAATTACTGTTTGTGCATTTACAATATTCATTGATTTTTGCCATTGAAAAACGTCCAGAAATGATTGAAGCTACTGACTGAATGAAAGGAGCTGGCATCTCACTCTCTTTGAATCTTCTTTATCATGCTAAGAGGAGCAGGAAAAAGCAAAAAATTTCAGAATTGCACCTTGCAATGCGGAGAAATTACTGT
Source organism: Phyllobates terribilis (assembly GCF_046119375.1). NCBI lineage: Eukaryota > Metazoa > Chordata > Amphibia > Anura > Dendrobatidae > Phyllobates > Phyllobates terribilis. The sequence continues at coordinate 47,114 of NW_027365496.1, forward strand.
TTGTGCATTTACAATATTCATTGATTTTTGCCATTGAAAAACGTCCAGAAATGATTGAAGCTACTGACTGAATGAAAGGAGCTGGCATCTCACTCTCTTTGAATCTTCTTTATCATGCTAAGAGGAGCAGGAAAAAGCAAAAAATTTCAGAATTGCACCTTGCAATGCGGAGAAATTACTGTTTGTGCATTTACAATATTCATTGATTTTTGCCATTGAAAAATGTCCAGAAATGATTGAAGCTACTGACTGAATGAAAGGAGCTGGCATCTCACTCTCTTTGAATCTTCTTTATCATGCTAAGAGGAGCAGGAAAAAGCAAAAAATTTCAGAATTGCGCCTTGCAATGCGGAGAAATTACTGTTTGTGCATTTACAAAATTCATTGATTTTTGCCATTGAAAAACATCATGTTATTCATATACCAGAAATGATTGAAGCTACTGACTGAAGGAAAGGATCTGGCATCTCACTCTCTTTGAATCTTCTTTATCATGCTAAGAGGAGCAGGAAAAAGCAAAAAATTTCAGAATTGCACCTTGCAATGCGGAGAAATTACTGTTTGTGCATTTACAATATTCATTGATTTTTGCCATTGAAAAACGTCCAGAAATGATTGAAGCTACTGACTGAATGAAAGGAGCTGGCATCTCACTCTCTTTGAATCTTCTTTATCATGCTAAGAGGAGCAGGAAAAAGCAAAAAATTTCAGAATTGCACCTTGCAATGCGGAGAAATTACTGTTTGTGCATTTACAATATTCATTGATTTTTGCCATTGAAAAACGTCCAGAAATGATTGAAGGTACTGACTGAATGAAAGGAGCTGGCATCTCACTCTCTTTGAATCTTCTTTATCATGCTAAGAGGAGCAGGAAAAAGCAAAAAATTTCAGAATTGCACCTTGCAATGCGGAGAAATTACTGTTTGTGCATTTACAATATTCATTGATTTTTGCCATTGAAAAATGTCCAGAAATGATTGAAGCTACTGACTGAATGAAAGGAGCTGGCATCTCACTCTCTTTGAATCTTCTTTATCATGCTAAGAGGAGCAGGAAAAAGCAAAAAATTTCAGAATTGCGCCTTGCAATGCGGAGAAATTACTGTTTGTGCATTTACAAAATTCATTGATTTTTGCCATTGAAAAACATCATGTTATTCATATACCAGAAATGATTGAAGCTACTGACTGAAGGAAAGGATCTGGCATCTCACTCTCTTTGAATCTTCTTTATCATGCTAAGAGGAGCAGGAAAAAGCAAAAAATTTCAGAATTGCACCTTGCAATGCGGAGAAATTACTGTTTGTGCATTTACAATATTCATTGATTTTTGCCATTGAAAAACGTCCAGAAATGATTGAAGCTACTGACTGAATGAAAGGAGCTGGCATCTCACTCTCTTTGAATCTTCTTTATCATGCTAAGAGGAGCAGGAGAAAGCAAAAAATTTCAGAATTGCACCTTGCAATGCGGAGAAATTACTGTTTGTGCATTTACAATATTCATTGATTTTTGCGATTGAAAAACATCATGTTATTCATATACCAGAAATGATTGAAGCTACTGACTGAATGAAAGGAGCTGGCATCTCACTCTCTTTGAATCTTCTTTATCATGCTAAGAGGAGCAGGAAAAAGCAAAAAATTTCAGAATTGCACCTTGCAATGCGGAGAAATTACTGTTTGTGCATTTACAATATTCAATGATTTTTGCCATTGAAAAACGTCCAGAAATGATTGAAGCTACTGACTGAATGAAAGGAGCTGGCATCTCACTCTCTTTGAATCTTGTTTATCATGCTAAGAGGAGCAGGAGAAAGCAAAAAATTTCAGAATTGCACCTTGCAATGCGGAGAAATTACTGTTTGTGCATTTACAATATTCATTGATTTTTGCCATTGAAAAACGTCCAGAAATGATTGAAGCTACTGACTGAATGAAAGGAGCTGGCATCTCACTCTCTTTGAATCTTCTTTATCATGCTAAGAGGAGCAGGAAAAAGCAAAAAATTTCAGAATTGCACCTTGCAATGCGGAGAAATTACTGTTTGTGCATTTACAATATTCATTGATTTTTGCTATTGAAAAACATCATGTTATTCATATACCAGAAATGATTGAAGCTACTGACTGAATGAAAGGAGCTGGCATCTCACTCTCTTTGAATCTTCTTTATCATGCTAAGAGGAGCAGGAAAAAGCAAAAAATTTCAGAATTGCACCTTGCAATGCGGAGAAATTACAGTTTGTGCATTTACAATATTCATTGATTTTTGCCATTGAAAAACGTCCAGAAATGATTGAAGCTACTGACTGAATGAAAGGAGCTGGCATCTCACTCTCTTTGAATCTTCTTTATCATGCTAAGAGGAGCAGGAAAAAGCAAAAAATTTCAGAATTGCACCTTGCAATGCGGAGAAATTACTGTTTGTGCATTTACAATATTCATTGATTTTTGCCATTGAAAAACGTCCAGAAATGATTGAAGGTACTGACTGAATGAAAGGAGCTGGCATCTCACTCTCTTTGAATCTTCTTTATCATGCTAAGAGGAGCAGGAAAAAGCAAAAAATTTCAGAATTGCACCTTGCAATGCGGAGAAATTACTGTTTGTGCATTTACAATATTCATTGATTTTTGCCATTGAAAAACGTCCAGAAATGATTGAAGCTACTGACTGAATGAAAGGAGCTGGCATCTCACTCTCTTTGAATCTTCTTTATCATGCTAAGAGGAGCAGGAAAAAGCAAAAAATTTCAGAATTGCACCTTGCAATGTGGAGAAATTACTGTTTGTGCATTTACAATATTCATTGATTTTTGCCATTGAAAAATGTCCAGAAATGATTGAAGCTACTGACTGAATGAAAGGAGCTGGCATCTCACTCTCTTTGAATCTTCTTTATCATGCTAAGAGGAGCAGGAAAAAGCAAAAAATTTCAGAATTGCGCCTTGCAATGCGGAGAAATTACTGTTTGTGCATTTACAAAATTCATTGATTTTTGCCATTGAAAAACATCATGTTATTCATATACCAGAAATGATTGAAGCTACTGACTGAAGGAAAGGATATGGCATCTCACTCTCTTTGAATCTTCTTTATCATGCTTAGAGGAGCAGGAAAAAGCAAAAAATTTCAGAATTGCACCTTGCAATGCGGAGAAATTACTGTTTGTGCATTTACAATATTCATTGATTTTTGCCATTGAAAAACGTCCAGAAATGATTGAAGCTACTGACTGAATGAAAGGAGCTGGCATCTCACTCTCTTTGAATCTTCTTTATCATGCTAAGAGGAGCAGGAAAAAGCAAAAAATTTCAGAATTGCACCTTGCAATGCGGAGAAATTACTGTTTGTGCATTTACAATATTCATTGATTTTTGCTATTGAAAAACATCATGTTATTCATATACCAGAAATGATTGAAGCTACTGACTGAATGAAAGGAGCTGGCATCTCACTCTCTTTGAATCTTCTTTATCATGCTAAGAGGAGCAGGAAAAAGGAAAAAATTTCAGAATTGCACCTTGCAATGCGGAGAAATTACAGTTTGTGCATTTACAATATTCATTGATTTTTGCCATTGAAAAACGTCCAGAAATGATTGAAGCTACTGACTGAATGAAAGGAGCTGGCATCTCACTCTCTTTGAATCTTCTTTATCATGCTAAGAGGAGCAGGAAAAAGCAAAAAATTTCAGAATTGCACCTTGCAATGCGGAGAAATTACTGTTTGTGCATTTACAATATTCATTGATTTTTGCCATTGAAAAAGGTCCAGAAATAATTGAAGGTACTGACTGAATGAAAGGAGCTGGCATCTCACTCTCTTTGAATCTTCTTTATCATGCTAAGAGGAGCAGGAAAAAGCAAAAAATTTCAGAATTGCACCTTGCAATGCGGAGAAATTACTGTTTGTGCATTTACAATATTCATTGATTTTTGCCATTGAAAAACGTCCAGAAATGATTGAAGCTACTGACTGAATGAAAGGAGCTGGCATCTCACTCTCTTTGAATCTTCTTTATCATGCTAAGAGGAGCAGGAAAAAGCAAAAAATTTCAGAATTGCACCTTGCAATGCGGAGAAATTACTGTTTGTGCATTTACAATATTCATTGATTTTTGCCATTGAAAAATGTCCAGAAATGATTGAAGCTACTGACTGAATGAAAGGAGCTGGCATCTCACTCTCTTTGAATCTTCTTTATCATGCTAAGAGGAGCAGGAAAAAGCAAAAAATTTCAGAATTGCGCCTTGCAATGCGGAGAAATTACGGTTTGTGCATTTACAAAATTCATTGATTTTTGCCATTGAAAAACATCATGCTATCCATATACCAGAAATGATTGAAGCTACTGACTGAAGGAAAGGATCTGGCATCTCACTCTCTTTGAATCTTCTTTATCATGCTAAAAGGAGCAGGAAAAAGCAAAAAATTTCAGAATTGCACCTTGCAATGCGGAGAAATTACTGTTTGTGCATTTACAATATTCATTGATTTTTGCCATTGAAAAACGTCCAGAAATGATTGAAGCTACTGACTGAATGAAAGGAGCTGGCATCTCACTCTCTTTGAATCTTCTTTATCATGCTAAGAGGAGCAGGAGAAAGCAAAAAATTTCAGAATTGCACCTTGCAATGCGGAGAAATTACTGTTTGTGCATTTACAATATTCATTGATTTTTGCGATTGAAAAACATCATGTTATTCATATACCAGAAATGATTGAAGCTACTGACTGAATGAAAGGAGCTGGCATCTCACTCTCTTTGAATCTTCTTTATCATGCTAAGAGGAGCAGGAAAAAGTAAAAAATTTCAGAATTGCACCTTGCAATGCGGAGAAATTACTGTTTGTGCATTTACAATATTCAATGATTTTTGCCATTGAAAAACGTCCAGAAATGATTGAAGCTACTGACTGAATGAAAGGAGCTGGCATCTCACTCTCTTTGAATCTTCTTTATCATGCTAAGAGGAGCAGGAAAAAGCAAAAAATTTCAGAATTGCGCCTTGCAATGCGGAGAAATTACTGTTTGTGCATTTACAAAATTCATTGATTTTTGCCATTGAAAAACATCATGTTATTCATATACCAGAAATGATTGAAGCTACTGACTGAAGGAAAGGATATGGCATCTCACTCTCTTTGAATCTTCTTTATCATGCTTAGAGGAGCAGGAAAAAGCAAAAAATTTCAGAATTGCACCTTGCAATGCGGAGAAATTACTGTTTGTGCATTTACAATATTCATTGATTTTTGCCATTGAAAAACGTCCAGAAATGATTGAAGCTACTGACTGAATGAAAGGAGCTGGCATCTCACTCTCTTTGAATCTTCTTTATCATGCTAAGAGGAGCAGGAAAAAGCAAAAAATTTCAGAATTGCACCTTGCAATGCGGAGAAATTACTGTTTGTGCATTTACAATATTCATTGATTTTTGCCATTGAAAAAGGTCCAGAAATAATTGAAGGTACTGACTGAATGAAAGGAGCTGGCATCTCACTCTCTTTGAATCTTCTTTATCATGCTAAGAGGAGCAGGAAAAAGCAAAAAATTTCAGAATTGCACCTTGCAATGCGGAGAAATTACTGTTTGTGCATTTACAATATTCATTGATTTTTGCCATTGAAAAACGTCCAGAAATGATTGAAGCTACTGACTGAATGAAAGGAGCTGGCATCTCACTCTCTTTGAATCTTCTTTATCATGCTAAGAGGAGCAGGAAAAAGCAAAAAATTTCAGAATTGCACCTTGCAATGCGGAGAAATTACTGTTTGTGCATTTACAATATTCATTGATTTTTGCCATTGAAAAATGTCCAGAAATGATTGAAGCTACTGACTGAATGAAAGGAGCTGGCATCTCACTCTCTTTGAATCTTCTTTATCATGCTAAGAGGAGCAGGAAAAAGCAAAAAATTTCAGAATTGCGCCTTGCAATGCGGAGAAATTACGGTTTGTGCATTTACAAAATTCATTGATTTTTGCCATTGAAAAACATCATGCTATTCATATACCAGAAATGATTGAAGCTACTGACTGAAGGAAAGGATCTGGCATCTCACTCTCTTTGAATCTTCTTTATCATGCTAAAAGGAGCAGGAAAAAGCAAAAAATTTCAGAATTGCACCTTGCAATGCGGAGAAATTACTGTTTGTGCATTTACAATATTCATTGATTTTTGCCATTGAAAAACGTCCAGAAATGATTGAAGCTACTGACTGAATGAAAGGAGCTGGCATCTCACTCTCTTTGAATCTTCTTTATCATGCTAAGAGGAGCAGGAGAAAGCAAAAAATTTCAGAATTGCACCTTGCAATGCGGAGAAATTACTGTTTGTGCATTTACAATATTCATTGATTTTTGCGATTGAAAAACATCATGTTATTCATATACCAGAAATGATTGAAGCTACTGACTGAATGAAAGGAGCTGGCATCTCACTCTCTTTGAATCTTCTTTATCATGCTAAGAGGAGCAGGAAAAAGTAAAAAATTTCAGAATTGCACCTTGCAATGCGGAGAAATTACTGTTTGTGCATTTACAATATTCAATGATTTTTGCCATTGAAAAACGTCCAGAAATGATTGAAGCTACTGACTGAATGAAAGGAGCTGGCATCTCACTCTCTTTGAATCTTCTTTATCATGCTAAGAGGAGCAGGAAAAAGCAAAAAATTTCAGAATTGCACCTTGCAATGCGGAGAAATTACAGTTTGTGCATTTACAATATTCATTGATTTTTGCCATTGAAAAACGTCCAGAAATGATTGAAGCTACTGACTGAATGAAAGGAGCTGGCATCTCACTCTCTTTGAATCTTCTTTATCATGCTAAGAGGAGCAGGAAAAAGCAAAAAATTTCAGAATTGCACCTTGCAATGCGGAGAAATTACTGTTTGTGCATTTACAATATTCATTGATTTTTGCCATTGAAAAACGTCCAGAAATGATTGAAGGTACTGACTGAATGAAAGGAGCTGGCATCTCACTCTCTTTGAATCTTCTTTATCATGCTAAGAGGAGCAGGAAAAAGCAAAAAATTTCAGAATTGCACCTTGCAATGCGGAGAAATTACTGTTTGTGCATTTACAATATTCATTGATTTTTGCCATTGAAAAACGTCCAGAAATGATTGAAGCTACTGACTGAATGAAAGGAGCTGGCATCTCACTCTCTTTGAATCTTCTTTATCATGCTAAGAGGAGCAGGAAAAAGCAAAAAATTTCAGAATTGCACCTTGCAATGTGGAGAAATTACTGTTTGTGCATTTACAATATTCATTGATTTTTGCCATTGAAAAATGTCCAGAAATGATTGAAGCTACTGACTGAATGAAAGGAGCTGGCATCTCACTCTCTTTGAATCTTCTTTATCATGCTAAGAGGAGCAGGAAAAAGCAAAAAATTTCAGAATTGCGCCTTGCAATGCGGAGAAATTACTGTTTGTGCATTTACAAAATTCATTGATTTTTGCCATTGAAAAACATCATGTTATTCATATACCAGAAATGATTGAAGCTACTGACTGAAGGAAAGGATATGGCATCTCACTCTCTTTGAATCTTCTTTATCATGCTTAGAGGAGCAGGAAAAAGCAAAAAATTTCAGAATTGCACCTTGCAATGCGGAGAAATTACTGTTTGTGCATTTACAATATTCATTGATTTTTGCCATTGAAAAACGTCCAGAAATGATTGAAGCTACTGACTGAATGAAAGGAGCTGGCATCTCACTCTCTTTGAATCTTCTTTATCATGCTAAGAGGAGCAGGAAAAAGCAAAAAATTTCAGAATTGCACCTTGCAATGCGGAGAAATTACTGTTTGTGCATTTACAATATTCATTGATTTTTGCTATTGAAAAACATCATGTTATTCATATACCAGAAATGATTGAAGCTACTGACTGAATGAAAGGAGCTGGCATCTCACTCTCTTTGAATCTTCTTTATCATGCTAAGAGGAGCAGGAAAAAGGAAAAAATTTCAGAATTGCACCTTGCAATGCGGAGAAATTACAGTTTGTGCATTTACAATATTCATTGATTTTTGCCATTGAAAAACGTCCAGAAATGATTGAAGCTACTGACTGAATGAAAGGAGCTGGCATCTCACTCTCTTTGAATCTTCTTTATCATGCTAAGAGGAGCAGGAAAAAGCAAAAAATTTCAGAATTGCACCTTGCAATGCGGAGAAATTACTGTTTGTGCATTTACAATATTCATTGATTTTTGCCATTGAAAAAGGTCCAGAAATAATTGAAGGTACTGACTGAATGAAAGGAGCTGGCATCTCACTCTCTTTGAATCTTCTTTATCATGCTAAGAGGAGCAGGAAAAAGCAAAAAATTTCAGAATTGCACCTTGCAATGCGGAGAAATTACTGTTTGTGCATTTACAATATTCATTGATTTTTGCCATTGAAAAACGTCCAGAAATGATTGAAGCTACTGACTGAATGAAAGGAGCTGGCATCTCACTCTCTTTGAATCTTCTTTATCATGCTAAGAGGAGCAGGAAAAAGCAAAAAATTTCAGAATTGCACCTTGCAATGCGGAGAAATTACTGTTTGTGCATTTACAATATTCATTGATTTTTGCCATTGAAAAATGTCCAGAAATGATTGAAGCTACTGACTGAATGAAAGGAGCTGGCATCTCACTCTCTTTGAATCTTCTTTATCATGCTAAGAGGAGCAGGAAAAAGCAAAAAATTTCAGAATTGCGCCTTGCAATGCGGAGAAATTACGGTTTGTGCATTTACAAAATTCATTGATTTTTGCCATTGAAAAACATCATGCTATTCATATACCAGAAATGATTGAAGCTACTGACTGAAGGAAAGGATCTGGCATCTCACTCTCTTTGAATCTTCTTTATCATGCTAAAAGGAGCAGGAAAAAGCAAAAAATTTCAGAATTGCACCTTGCAATGCGGAGAAATTACTGTTTGTGCATTTACAATATTCATTGATTTTTGCCATTGAAAAACGTCCAGAAATGATTGAAGCTACTGACTGAATGAAAGGAGCTGGCATCTCACTCTCTTTGAATCTTCTTTATCATGCTAAGAGGAGCAGGAGAAAGCAAAAAATTTCAGAATTGCACCTTGCAATGCGGAGAAATTACTGTTTGTGCATTTACAATATTCATTGATTTTTGCGATTGAAAAACATCATGTTATTCATATACCAGAAATGATTGAAGCTACTGACTGAATGAAAGGAGCTGGCATCTCACTCTCTTTGAATCTTCTTTATCATGCTAAGAGGAGCAGGAAAAAGTAAAAAATTTCAGAATTGCACCTTGCAATGCGGAGAAATTACTGTTTGTGCATTTACAATATTCAATGATTTTTGCCATTGAAAAACGTCCAGAAATGATTGAAGCTACTGACTGAATGAAAGGAGCTGGCATCTCACTCTCTTTGAATCTTCTTTATCATGCTAAGAGGAGCAGGAAAAAGCAAAAAATTTCAGAATTGCACCTTGCAATGCGGAGAAATTACTGTTTGTGCATTTACAATATTCATTGATTTTTGCCATTGAAAAACGTCCAGAAATGATTGAAGCTACTGACTGAATGAAAGGAGCTGGCATCTCACTCTCTTTGAATCTTCTTTATCATGCTAAGAGGAGCAGGAAAAAGCAAAAAATTTCAGAATTGCACCTTGCAATGTGGAGAAATTACTGTTTGTGCATTTACAATATTCATTGATTTTTGCCATTGAAAAATGTCCAGAAATGATTGAAGCTACTGACTGAATGAAAGGAGCTGGCATCTCACTCTCTTTGAATCTTCTTTATCATGCTAAGAGGAGCAGGAAAAAGCAAAAAATTTCAGAATTGCGCCTTGCAATGCGGAGAAATTACTGTTTGTGCATTTACAAAATTCATTGATTTTTGCCATTGAAAAACATCATGTTATTCATATACCAGAAATGATTGAAGCTACTGACTGAAGGAAAGGATATGGCATCTCACTCTCTTTGAATCTTCTTTATCATGCTTAGAGGAGCAGGAAAAAGCAAAAAATTTCAGAATTGCACCTTGCAATGCGGAGAAATTACTGTTTGTGCATTTACAATATTCATTGATTTTTGCCATTGAAAAACGTCCAGAAATGATTGAAGCTACTGACTGAATGAAAGGAGCTGGCATCTCACTCTCTTTGAATCTTCTTTATCATGCTAAGAGGAGCAGGAAAAAGCAAAAAATTTCAGAATTGCACCTTGCAATGCGGAGAAATTACTGTTTGTGCATTTACAATATTCATTGATTTTTGCGATTGAAAAACATCATGTTATTCATATACCAGAAATGATTGAAGCTACTGACTGAATGAAAGGAGCTGGCATCTCACTCTCTTTGAATCTTCTTTATCATGCTAAGAGGAGCAGGAAAAAGTAAAAAATTTCAGAATTGCACCTTGCAATGCGGAGAAATTACTGTTTGTGCATTTACAATATTCATTGATTTTTGCCATTGAAAAACGTCCAGAAATGATTGAAGCTACTGACTGAATGAAAGGAGCTGGCATCTCACTCTCTTTGAATCTTCTTTATCATGCTAAGAGGAGCAGCAAAAAGCAAAAAATTTCAGAATTGCACCTTGCAATGCGGAGAAATTACTGTTTGTGCATTTACAATATTCATTAATTTTTGCTATTGAAAAACATCATGTTATTCATATACCAGAAATGATTGAAGCTACTGACTGAATGAAAGGAGCTGGCATCTCACTCTCTTTGAATCTTCTTTATCATGCTAAGAGGAGCAGGAAAAAGCAAAAAATTTCAGAATTGCACCTTGCAATGCGGAGAAATTACAGTTTGTGCATTTACAATATTCATTGATTTTTGCCATTGAAAAACGTCCAGAAATGATTGAAGCTACTGACTGAATGAAAGGAGCTGGCATCTCACTCTCTTTGAATCTTCTTTATCATGCTAAGAGGAGCAGGAAAAAGCAAAAAATTTCAGAATTGCACCTTGCAATGCGGAGAAATTACTGTTTGTGCATTTACAATATTCATTGATTTTTGCCATTGAAAAAGGTCCAGAAATAATTGAAGGTACTGACTGAATGAAAGGAGCTGGCATCTCACTCTCTTTGAATCTTCTTTATCATGCTAAGAGGAGCAGGAAAAAGCAAAAAATTTCAGAATTGCACCTTGCAATGCGGAGAAATTACTGTTTGTGCATTTACAATATTCATTGATTTTTGCCATTGAAAAACGTCCAGAAATGATTGAAGCTACTGACTGAATGAAAGGAGCTGGCATCTCACTCTCTTTGAATCTTCTTTATCATGCTAAGAGGAGCAGGAAAAAGCAAAAAATTTCATAATTGCACCTTGCAATGCGGAGAAATTACTGTTTGTGCATTTACAATATTCATTGATTTTTGCCATTGAAAAATGTCCAGAAATGATTGAAGCTACTGACTGAATGAAAGGAGCTGGCATCTCACTCTCTTTGAATCTTCTTTATCATGCTAAGAGGAGCAGGAAAAAGCAAAAAATTTCAGAATTGCGCCTTGCAATGCGGAGAAATTACTGTTTGTGCATTTACAAAATTCATTGATTTTTGCCATTGAAAAACATCATGTTATTCATATACCAGAAATGATTGAAGCTACTGACTGAAGGAAAGGATCTGGCATCTCACTCTCTTTGAATCTTCTTTATCATGCTAAGAGGAGCAGGAAAAAGCAAAAAATTTCAGAATTGCACCTTGCAATGCGGAGAAATTACTGTTTGTGCATTTACAATATTCATTGATTTTTGCCATTGAAAAACGTCCAGAAATGATTGAAGCTACTGACTGAATGAAAGGAGCTGGCATCTCACTCTCTTTGAATCTTCTTTATCATGCTAAGAGGAGCAGGAAAAAGCAAAAAATTTCAGAATTGCACCTTGCAATGCGGAGAAATTACTGTTTGTGCATTTACAATATTCATTGATTTTTGCCATTGAAAAACGTCCAGAAATGATTGAAGCTACTGACTGAATGAAAGGAGCTGGCATCTCACTCTCTTTGAATCTTCTTTATCATGCTAAGAGGAGCAGGAAAAAGCAAAAAATTTCAGAATTGCACCTTGCAATGCGGAGAAATTACTGTTTGTGCATTTACAATATTCATTGATTTTTGCCATTGAAAAATGTCCAGAAATGATTGAAGCTACTGACTGAATGAAAGGAGCTGGCATCTCACTCTCTTTGAATCTTCTTTATCATGCTAAGTGGAGCAGGAAAAAGCAAAAAATTTCAGAATTGCGCCTTGCAATGCAGAGAAATTACTGTTTGTGCATTTACAAAATTCATTGATTTTTGCCATTGAAAAACATCATGTTATTCATATAACAGAAATGATTGAAGCTACTGACTGAAGGAAAGGATCTGGCATCTCACTCTCTTTGAATCTTCTTTATCATGCTAAGAGGAGCAGGAAAAAGCAAAAAATTTCAGAATTGCACCTTGCAATGCAGAGAAATAACTGTTTGTGCATTTACAATATTCATTGATTTTTGTCATTGAAAAACGTCCAGAAATGATTGAAGCTACTGACTGAATGAAAGGAGCTGGCATCTCACTCTCTTTGAATCTTCTTTATCATGCTAAGAGGAGCAGGAAAAAGCAAAAAATTTCAGAATTGCACCTTGCAATGCGGAGAAATTACTGTTTGTGCATTTACAATATTCATTGATTTTTGCCATTGAAAAATGTCCAGAAATGATTGAAGCTACTGACTGAATGAAAGGAGCTGGCATCTCACTCTCTTTGAATCTTCTTTATCATGCTAAGAGGAGCAGGAAAAAGCAAAAAATTTCAGAATTGCACATTGCAATGCGGAGAAATTACTGTTTGTGCATTTACAATATTCATTGATTTTTGCCATTGAAAAACGTCCAGAAATGATTGAAGCTACTGACTGAATGAAAGGAGCTGGCATCTCACTCTCTTTGAATCTTCTTTATCATGCTAAGAGGAGCAGGAAAAAGCAAAAAATTTCAGAATTGCACCTTGCAATGCGGAGAAATTACTGTTTGTGCATTTACAATATTCATTGATTTTTGCCATTGAAAAACGTCCAGAAATGATTGAAGCTACTGACTGAATGAAAGGAGCTGGCATCTCACTCTCTTTGAATCTTCTTTATCATGCTAAGAGGAGCAGGAAAAAGCAAAAAATTTCAGAATTGCACCTTGCAATGCGGAGAAATTACTGTTTGTGCATTTACAATATTCATTGATTTTTGCCATTGAAAAATGTCCAGAAATGATTGAAGCTACTGACTGAATGAAAGGAGCTGGCATCTCACTCTCTTTGAATCTTCTTTATCATGCTAAGAGGAGCAGGAAAAAGCAAAAAATTTCAGAATTGCGCCTTGCAATGCGGAGAAATTACTGTTTGTGCATTTACAAAATTCATTGATTTTTGCCATTGAAAAACATCATGTTATTCATATACCAGAAATGATTGAAGCTACTGACTGAAGGAAAGGATCTGGCATCTCACTCTCTTTGAATCTTCTTTATCATGCTAAGAGGAGCAGGAAAAAGCAAAAAATTTCAGAATTGCACCTTGCAATGCGGAGAAATTACTGTTTGTGCATTTACAATATTCATTGATTTTTGCCATTGAAAAACGTCCAGAAATGATTGAAGCTACTGACTGAATGAAAGGAGCTGGCATCTCACTCTCTTTGAATCTTCTTTATCATGCTAAGAGGAGCAGGAAAAAGCAAAAAATTTCAGAATTGCACCTTGCAATGCGGAGAAATTACTGTTTGTGCATTTACAATATTCATTGATTTTTGCCATTGAAAAACGTCCAGAAATGATTGAAGCTACTGACTGAATGAAAGGAGCTGGCATCTCACTCTCTTTGAATCTTCTTTATCATGCTAAGAGGAGCAGGAAAAAGCAAAAAATTTCAGAATTGCACCTTGCAATGCGGAGAAATTACTGTTTGTGCATTTACAATATTCATTGATTTTTGCCATTGAAAAATGTCCAGAAATGATTGAAGCTACTGACTGAATGAAAGGAGCTGGCATCTCACTCTCTTTGAATCTTCTTTATCATGCTAAGAGGAGCAGGAAAAAGCAAAAAATTTCAGAATTGCGCCTTGCAATGCGGAGAAATTACTGTTTGTGCATTTACAAAATTCATTGATTTTTGCCATTGAAAAACATCATGTTATTCATATACCAGAAATGATTGAAGCTACTGACTGAAGGAAAGGATCTGGCATCTCAATCTCTTTGAATCTTCTTTATCATGCTAAGAGGAGCAGGAAAAAGCAAAAAATTTCAGAATTGCACCTTGCAATGCGGAGAAATTACTGTTTGTGCATTTACAATATTCATTGATTTTTGCCATTGAAAAACGTCCAGAAATGATTGAAGCTACTGACTGAATGAAAGGAGCTGGCATCTCACTCTCTTTGAATCTTCTTTATCATGCTAAGAGGAGCAGGAAAAAGCAAAAAATTTCAGAATTGCACCTTGCAATGCGGAGAAATTACTGTTTGTGCATTTACAATATTCATTGATTTTTGCGATTGAAAAACATCATGTTATTCATATACCAGAAATGATTGAAGCTACTGACTGAATGAAAGGAGCTGGCATCTCACTCTCTTTGAATCTTCTTTATCATGCTAAGAGGAGCAGGAAAAAGTAAAAAATTTCAGAATTGCACCTTGCAATGCGGAGAAATTACTGTTTGTGCATTTACAATATTCAATGATTTTTGCCATTGAAAAACGTCCAGAAATGATTGAAGCTACTGACTGAATGAAAGGAGCTGGCATCTCACTCTCTTTGAATCTTGTTTATCATGCTAAGAGGAGCAGGAAAAAGCAAAAAATTTCAGAATTGCACCTTGCAATGCGGAGAAATTACTGTTTGTGCATTTACAATATTCATTGATTTTTGCCATTGAAAAACGTCCAGAAATGATTGAAGCTACTGACTGAATGAAAGGAGCTGGCATCTCACTCTCTTTGAATCTTCTTTATCATGCTAAGAGGAGCAGGAAAAAGCAAAAAATTTCAGAATTGCACCTTGCAATGCGGAGAAATTACTGTTTGTGCATTTACAATATTCATTGATTTTTGCTATTGAAAAACATCATGTTATTCATATACCAGAAATGATTGAAGCTACTGACTGAATGAAAGGAGCTGGCATCTCACTCTCTTTGAATCTTCTTTATCATGCTAAGAGGAGCAGGAAAAAGCAAAAAATTTCAGAATTGCACCTTGCAATGCGGAGAAATTACAGTTTGTGCATTTACAATATTCATTGATTTTTGCCATTGAAAAACGTCCAGAAATGATTGAAGCTACTGACTGAATGAAAGGAGCTGGCATCTCACTCTCTTTGAATCTTCTTTATCATGCTAAGAGGAGCAGGAAAAAGCAAAAAATTTCAGAATTGCACCTTGCAATGCGGAGAAATTACTGTTTGTGCATTTACAATATTCATTGATTTTTGCCATTGAAAAACGTCCAGAAATGATTGAAGGTACTGACTGAATGAAAGGAGCTGGCATCTCACTCTCTTTGAATCTTCTTTATCCTGCTAAGAGGAGCAGGAAAAAGCAAAAAATTTCAGAATTGCACCTTGCAATGCGGAGAAATTACTGTTTGTGCATTTACAATATTCATTGATTTTTGCCATTGAAAAACGTCCAGAAATGATTGAAGCTACTGACTGAATGAAAGGAGCTGGCATCTCACTCTCTTTGAATCTTCTTTATCATGCTAAGAGGAGCAGGAAAAAGCAAAAAATTTCAGAATTGCACCTTGCAATGCGGAGAAATTACTGTTTGTGCATTTACAATATTCATTGATTTTTGCCATTGAAAAATGTCCAGAAATGATTGAAGCTACTGACTGAATGAAAGGAGCTGGCATCTCACTATCTTTGAATCTTCTTTATCATGCTAAGAGGAGCAGGAAAAAGCAAAAAATTTCAGAATTGCGCCTTGCAATGCGGAGAAATTACTGTTTGTGCATTTACAAAAATTCATTGATTTTTGCCATTGAAAAACATCATGTTATTCATATACCAGAAATGATTGAAGCTACTGACTGAAGGAAAGGATATGGCATCTCACTCTCTTTGAATCTTCTTTATCATGCTTAGAGGAGCAGGAAAAAGCAAAAAATTTCAGAATTGCACCTTGCAATGCGGAGAAATTACTGTTTGTGCATTTACAATATTCATTGATTTTTGCCATTGAAAAATGTCCAGAAATGATTGAAGCTACTGACTGAATGAAAGGAGCTGGCATCTCACTCTCTTTGAATCTTCTTTATCATGCTAAGAGGAGCAGGAAAAAGCAAAAAATTTCAGAATTTCACCTTGCAATGCGGAGAAATTACTGTTTGTGCATTTACAATATTCATTGATTTTTGCGATTGAAAAACATCATGTTATTCATATACCAGAAATGATTGAAGCTACTGACTGAATGAAAGGAGCTGGAATCTCACTCTCTTTGAATCTTCTTTATCATGCTAAGAGGAGCAGGAAAAAGTAAAAAATTTCAGAATTGCACCTTGCAATGCGGAGAAATTACTGTTTGTGCATTTACAATATTCATTGATTTTTGCCATTGAAAAACGTCCAGAAATGATTGAAGCTACTGACTGAATGAAAGGAGCTGGCATCTCACTCTCTTTGAATCTTCTTTATCATGCTAAGAGGAGCAGGAAAAAGCAAAAAATTTCAGAATTGCACCTTGCAATGCGGAGAAATTACTGTTTGTGCATTTACAATATTCATTGATTTTTGCTATTGAAAAACATCATGTTATTCATATACCAGAAATGATTGAAGCTACTGACTGAATGAAAGGAGCTGGCATCTCACTCTCTTTGAATCTTCTTTATCATGCTAAGAGGAGCAGGAAAAAGCAAAAAATTTCAGAATTGCACCTTGCAATGCGGAGAAATTACTGTTTGTGCATTTACAATATTCATTGATTTTTGCCATTGAAAAAGGTCCAGAAATAATTGAAGGTACTGACTGAATGAAAGGAGCTGGCATCTCACTCTCTTTTAATCTTCTTTATCATGCTAAGAGGAGCAGGAAAAAGCAAAAAATTTCAGAATTGCACCTTGCAATGCGGAGAAATTACTGTTTGTGCATTTACAATATTCATTGATTTTTGCCATTGAAAAACGTCCAGAAATGATTGAAGCTACTGACTGAATGAAAGGAGCTGGCATCTCACTCTCTTTGAATCTTCTTTATCATGCTAAGAGGAGCAGGAAAAAGCAAAAAATTTCAGAATTGCACCTTGCAATGCGGAGAAATTACTGTTTGTGCATTTACAATATTCATTGATTTTTGCCATTGAAAAATGTCCAGAAATGATTGAAGCTACTGACTGAATGAAAGGAGCTGGCATCTCACTCTCTTTGAATCTTCTTTATCATGCTAAGAGGAGCAGGAAAAAGCAAAAAATTTCAGAATTGCGCCTTGCAATGCGGAGAAATTATTGTTTGTGCATTTACAAAATTCATTGATTTTTGCCATTGAAAAACATCATGTTATTCATATACCAGAAATGATTGAAGCTACTGACTGAAGGAAAGGATCTGGCATCTCACTCTCTTTGAATCTTCTTTATCATGCTTAGAGGAGCAGGAAAAAGCAAAAAATTTCAGAATTGCACCTTGCAATGCGGAGAAATTACTGTTTGTGCATTTACAATATTCATTGATTTTTGCCATTGAAAAACGTCCAGAAATGATTGAAGCTACTGACTGAATGAAAGGAGCTGGCATCTCACTCTCTTTGAATCTTCTTTATCATGCTAAGAGGAGCAGGAAAAAGCAAAAAATTTCAGAATTGCACCTTGCAATGCGGAGAAATTACTGTTTGTGCATTTACAATATTCATTGATTTTTGCCATTGAAAAACGTCCAGAAATGATTGAAGCTACTGACTGAATGAAAGGAGCTGGCATCTCACTCTCTTTGAATCTTCTTTATCATGCTAAGAGGAGCAGGAAAAAGCAAAAAATTTCAGAATTGCACCTTGCAATGCGGAGAAATTACTGTTTGTGCATTTACAATATTCATTGATTTTTGCCATTGAAAAACATCATGTTATTCATATACCAGAAATGATTGAAGCTACTGACTGAATGAAAGGAGCTGGCATCTCAATCTCTTTGAATCTTCTTTATCATGCTAAGAGGAGCAGGAAAAAGTAAAAAATTTCAGAATTGCACCTTGCAATGCGGAGAAATTACTGTTTGTGCATTTATAATATTCAATGATTTTTGCCATTGAAAAACGTCCAGAAATGATTGAAGCTACTGACTGAACGAAAGGAGCTTGGCATCTCACTCTCTTTGAATCTTCTTTATCATGCTAAGAGGAGCAGGAAAAAGCAAAAAATTTCAGAATTGCACCTTGCAATGCGGAGCAATTACTGTTTGTGCATTTACAATATTCATTGATTTTTGCCATTGAAAAACATCATGTTATTCATGTACCAGAAATGTTTGAAGCTACTGACTGAATGAAAGGAGCTGGCATCTCACTCTCTTTGAATCTTCTTTATCATGCTAAGAGGAGCAGGAAAAAGCAAAAAATTTCAGAATTGCACATTGCAATGCGGAGAAATTACTGTTTGTGCATTTACAATATTCATAGATTTTTGCCATTGAAAAACGTCCAGAAATGATTGAAGCTACTGACTGAATGAAAGGAGCTGGCATCTCACTCTCTTTGAATCTTCTTTATCATGCTAAGAGGAGCAGGAAAAAGCAAAAAATTTCAGAATTGCACCTTGCAATGCGGAGAAATTACTGTTTGTGCATTTACAATATTCATTGATTTTTGCCATTGAAAAACGTCCAGAAATGATTGAAGCTACTGACTGAATGAAAGGAGCTGGCATCTCACTCTCTTTGAATCTTCTTTATCATGCTAAGAGGAGCAGGAAAAAGCAAAAAATTTCAGAATTGCACCTTGCAATGCGGAGAAATTACTGTTTGTGCATTTACAATATTCATTGATTTTTGCCATTGAAAAATGTCCAGAAATGATTGAAGCTACTGACTGAATGAAAGGAGCTGGCATCTCACTCTCTTTGAATCTTCTTTATCATGCTAAGAGGAGCAGGAAAAAGCAAAAAATTTCAGAATTGCGCCTTGCAATGCGGAGAAATTACTGTTTGTGCATTTACAAAATTCATTTATTTTTGCCATTGAAAAACATCATGTTATTCATATACCAGAAATGATTGAAGCTACTGACTGAAGGAAAGGATCTGGCATCTCACTCTCTTTGAATCTTCTTTATCATGCTAAGAGGAGCAGGAAAAAGCAAAAAATTTCAGAATTGCACCTTGCAATGCGGAGAAATTACTGTTTGTGCATTTACAATATTCATTGATTTTTGCCATTGAAAAACGTCCAGAAATGATTGAAGCTACTGACTGAATGAAAGGAGCTGGCATCTCACTCTCTTTGAATCTTCTTTATCATGCTAAGAGGAGCAGGAAAAAGCAAAAAATTTCAGAATTGCACCTTGCAATGCGGAGAAATTACTGTTTGTGCATTTACAATATTCATTGATTTTTGCCATTGAAAAACGTCCATAAATGATTGAAGCTACTGACTGAATGAAAGGAGCTGGCATCTCACTCTCTTTGAATCTTCTTTATCATGCTAAGAGGAGCAGGAAAAAGCAAAAAATTTCAGAATTGCACCTTGCAATGCGGAGAAATTACTGTTTGTGCATTTACAATATTCATTGATTTTTGCCATTGAAAAAGGTCCAGAAATAATTGAAGGTACTGACTGAATGAAAGGAGCTGGCATCTCACTCTCTTTGAATCTTCTTTATCATGCTAAGAGGAGCAGGAAAAAGCAAAAAATTTCAGAATTGCACCTTGCAATGCGGAGAAATTACTGTTTGTGCATTTACAATATTCATTGATTTTTGCCATTGAAAAACGTCCAGAAATGATTGAAGCTACTGACTGAATGAAAGGAGCTGGCATCTCACTCTCTTTGAATCTTCTTTATCATGCTAAGAGGAGCAGGAAAAAGCAAAAAATTTCAGAATTGCACCTTGCAATGCGGAGAAATTACTGTTTGTGCATTTACAATATTCATTGATTTTTGCCATTGAAAAATGTCCAGAAATGATTGAAGCTACTGACTGAATGAAAGGAGCTGGCATCTCACTCTCTTTGAATCTTCTTTATCATGCTAAGAGGAGCAGGAAAAAGCAAAAAATTTCAGAATTGCGCCTTGCAATGCGGAGAAATTACTGTTTGTGCATTTACAAAATTCATTGATTTTTGCCATTGAAAAACATCATGTTATTCATATACCAGAAATGATTGAAGCTACTGACTGAAGGAAAGGATCTGGCATCTCACTCTCTTTGAATCTTCTTTATCATGCTTAGAGGAGCAGGAAAAAGCAAAAAATTTCAGAATTGCACCTTGCAATGCGGAGAAATTACTGTTTGTGCATTTACAATATTCATTGATTTTTGCCATTGAAAAACGTCCAGAAATGATTGAAGCTACTGACTGAATGAAAGGAGCTGGCATCTCACTCTCTTTGAATCTTCTTTATCATGCTAAGAGGAGCAGGAAAAAGCAAAAAATTTCAGAATTGCACCTTGCAATGCGGAGAAATTACTGTTTGTGCATTTACAATATTCATTGATTTTTGCGATTGAAAAACATCATGTTATTCATATACCAGAAATGATTGAAGCTACTGACTGAATGAAAGGAGCTGGCATCTCACTCTCTTTGAATCTTCTTTATCGTGCTAAGAGGAGCAGGAAAAAGTAAAAAATTTCAGAATTGCACCTTGCAATGCGGAGAAATTACTGTTTGTGCATTTACAATATTCAATGATTTTTGCCATTGAAAAACGTCCAGAAATGATTGAAGCTACTGACTGAATGAAAGGAGCTGGCATCTCACTCTCTTTGAATCTTGTTTATCATGCTAAGAGGAGCAGGAAAAAGCAAAAAATTTCAGAATTGCACCTTGCAATGCGGAGAAATTACTGTTTGTGCATTTACAATATTCATTGATTTTTGCCATTGAAAAACATCCAGAAATGATTGAAGCTACTGACTGAATGAAAGGAGCTGGCATCTCACTCTCTTTGAATCTTCTTTATCATGCTAAGAGGAGCAGGAAAAAGCAAAAAATTTCAGAATTGCACCTTGCAATGCGGAGAAATTACTGTTTGTGCATTTATAATATTCAATGATTTTTGCCATTGAAAAACGTCCAGAAATGATTGAAGCTACTGACTGAACGAAAGGAGCTGGCATCTCACTCTCTTTGAATCTTCTTTATCATGCTAAGAGGAGCAGGAAAAAGCAAAAAATTTCAGAATTGCACCTTGCAATGCGGAGAAATTACTGTTTGTGCATTTACAATATTCATTGATTTTTGCCATTGAAAAACATCATGTTATTCATGTACCAGAAATGTTTGAAGCTACTGACTGAATGAAAGGAGCTGGCATCTCACTCTCTTTAAATCTTCTTTATCATGCTAAGAGGAGCAGGAAAAAGCAAAAAATTTCAGAATTGCACATTGCAATGCGGAGAAATTACTGTTTGTGCATTTACAATATTCATTGATTTTTGCCATTGAAAAACGTCCAGAAATGATTGAAGCTACTGACTGAATGAAAGGAGCTGGCATCTCACTCTCTTTGAATCTTCTTTATCATGCTAAGAGGAGCAGGAAAAAGCAAAAAATTTCAGAATTGCACCTTGCAATGCGGAGAAATTACTGTTTGTGCATTTACAATATTCATTGATTTTTGCCATTGAAAAACGTCCAGAAATGATTGAAGCTACTGACTGAATGAAAGGAGCTGGCATCTCACTCTCTTTGAATCTTCTTTATCATGCTAAGAGGAGCAGGAAAAAGCAAAAAATTTCAGAATTGCACCTTGCAATGCGGAGAAATTACTGTTTGTGCATTTACAATATTCATTGATTTTTGCCATTGAAAAATGTCCAGAAATGATTGAAGCTACTGACTGAATGAAAGGAGCTGGCATCTCACTCTCTTTGAATCTTCTTTATCATGCTAAGAGGAGCAGGAAAAAGCAAAAAATTTCAGAATTGCGCCTTGCAATGCGGAGAAATTACTGTTTGTGCATTTACAAAATTCATTGATTTTTGCCATTGAAAAACATCATGTTATTCATATACCAGAAATGATTGAAGCTACTGACTGAAGGAAAGGATCTGGCATCTCACTCTCTTTGAATCTTCTTTATCATGCTAAGAGGAGCAGGAAAAAGCAAAAAATTTCAGAATTGCACCTTGCAATGCGGAGAAATTACTGTTTGTGCATTTACAATATTCATTGATTTTTGCCATTGAAAAACGTCCAGAAATGATTGAAGCTACTGACTGAATGAAAGGAGCTGGCATCTCACTCTCTTTGAATCTTCTTTATCATGCTAAGAGGAGCAGGAAAAAGCAAAAAATTTCAGAATTGCACCTTGCAATGCGGAGAAATTACTGTTTGTGCATTTACAATATTCATTGATTTTTGCCATTGAAAAACGTCCATAAATGATTGAAGCTACTGACTGAATGAAAGGAGCTGGCATCTCACTCTCTTTGAATCTTCTTTATCATGCTAAGAGGAGCAGGAAAAAGCAAAAAATTTCAGAATTGCACCTTGCAATGCGGAGAAATTACTGTTTGTGCATTTACAATATTCATTGATTTTTGCCATTGAAAAACGTCCATAAATGATTGAAGCTACTGACTGAATGAAAGGAGCTGGCATCTCACTCTCTTTGAATCTTCTTTATCATGCTAAGAGGAGCAGGAAAAAGCAAAAAATTTCAGAATTGCACCTTGCAATGCGGAGAAATTACTGTTTGTGCATTTACAATATTCATTGATTTTTGCCATTGAAAAATGTCCAGAAATGATTGAAGCTACTGACTGAATGAAAGGAGCTGGCATCTCACTCTCTTTGAATCTTCTTTATCATGCTAAGAGGAGCAGGAAAAAGCAAAAAATTTCAGAATTGCGCCTTGCAATGCGGAGAAATTACTGTTTGTGCATTTACAAAATTCATTTATTTTTGCCATTGAAAAACATCATGTTATTCATATACCAGAAATGATTGAAGTTACTGACTGAAGGAAAGGATCTGGCATCTCACTCTCTTTGAATCTTCTTTATCATGCTTAGAGGAGCAGGAAAAAGCAAAAAATTTCAGAATTGCACCTTGCAATGCGGAGAAATTACTGTTTGTGCATTTACAATATTCATTGATTTTTGCCATTGAAAAACGTCCAGAAATGATTGAAGCTACTGACTGAATGAAAGGAGCTGGCATCTCACTCTCTTTGAATCTTCTTTATCATGCTAAGAGGAGCAGGAAAAAGCAAAAAATTTCAGAATTGCACCTTGCAATGCGGAGAAATTACTGTTTGTGCATTTACAATATTCATTGATTTTTGCGATTGAAAAACATCATGTTATTCATATACCAGAAATGATTGAAGCTACTGACTGAATGAAAGGAGCTGGCATCTCACTCTCTTTGAATCTTCTTTATCATGCTAAGAGGAGCAGGAAAAAGTAAAAAATTTCAGAATTGCACCTTGCAATGCGGAGAAATTACTGTTTGTGCATTTACAATATTCAATGATTTTTGCCATTGAAAAACGTCCAGAAATGATTGAAGCTACTGACTGAATGAAAGGAGCTGGCATCTCACTCTCTTTGAATCTTGTTTATCATGCTAAGAGGAGCAGGAAAAAGCAAAAAATTTCAGAATTGCACCTTGTAATGCGGAGAAATTACTGTTTGTGCATTTACAATATTCATTGATTTTTGCCATTGAAAAACGTCCAGAAATGATTGAAGCTACTGACTGAATGAAAGGAGCTGGCATCTCACTCTCTTTGAATCTTCTTTATCATGCTAAGAGGAGCAGGAAAAAGCAAAAAATTTCAGAATTGCACCTTGCAATGCGGAGAAATTACTGTTTGTGCATTTACAATATTCATTGATTTTTGCCATTGAAAAACATCATGTTATTCATATACCAGAAATGATTGAAGCTACTGACTGAATGAAAGGAGCTGGCATCTCACTCTCTTTGAATCTTCTTTATCATGCTACGAGGAGCAGGAAAAAGTAAAAAATTTCAGAATTGCACCTTGCAATGCGGAGAAATTACTGTTTGTGCATTTATAATATTCAATGATTTTTGCCATTGAAAAACGTCCAGAAATGATTGAAGCTACTGACTGAACGAAAGGAGCTGGCATCTCACTCTCTTTGAATCTTCTTTATCATGCTAAGAGGAGCAGGAAAAAGCAAAAAATTTCAGAATTGCACCTTGCAATGCGGAGAAATTACTGTTTGTGCATTTAAAATATTCATTGATTTTTGCCATTGAAAAACATCATGTTATTCATGTACCAGAAATGTTTGAAGCTACTGACTGAATGAAAGGAGCTGGCATCTCACTCTCTTTGAATCTTCTTTATCATGCTAAGAGGAGCAGGAAAAAGCAAAAAATTTCAGAATTGCACCTTGCAATGCGGAGAAATTACTGTTTGTGCATTTACAATATTCATTGATTTTTGCCATTGAAAAAGGTCCAGAAATAATTGAAGGTACTGACTGAATGAAAGGAGCTGGCATCTCACTCTCTTTTAATCTTCTTTATCATGCTAAGAGGAGCAGGAAAAAGCAAAAAATTTCAGAATTGCACCTTGCAATGCGGAGAAATTACTGTTTGTGCATTTACAATATTCATTGATTTTTGCCATTGAAAAACGTCCAGAAATGATTGAAGCTACTGACTGAATGAAAGGAGCTGGCATCTCACTCTCTTTGAATCTTCTTTATCATGCTAAGAGGAGCAGGAAAAAGCAAAAAATTTCAGAATTGCACCTTGCAATGCGGAGAAATTACTGTTTGTGCATTTACAATATTCATTGATTTTTGCCATTGAAAAATGTCCAGAAATGATTGAAGCTACTGACTGAATGAAAGGAGCTGGCATCTCACTCTCTTTGAATCTTCTTTATCATGCTAAGAGGAGCAGGAAAAAGCAAAAAATTTCAGAATTGCGCCTTGCAATGCGGAGAAATTATTGTTTGTGCATTTACAAAATTCATTGATTTTTGCCATTGAAAAACATCATGTTATTCATATACCAGAAATGATTGAAGCTACTGACTGAAGGAAAGGATCTGGCATCTCACTCTCTTTGAATCTTCTTTATCATGCTTAGAGGAGCAGGAAAAAGCAAAAAATTTCAGAATTGCACCTTGCAATGCGGAGAAATTACTGTTTGTGCATTTACAATATTCATTGATTTTTGCCATTGAAAAACGTCCAGAAATGATTGAAGCTACTGACTGAATGAAAGGAGCTGGCATCTCACTCTCTTTGAATCTTCTTTATCATGCTAAGAGGAGCAGGAAAAAGCAAAAAATTTCAGAATTGCACCTTGCAATGCGGAGAAATTACTGTTTGTGCATTTACAATATTCATTGATTTTTGCCATTGAAAAACGTCCAGAAATGATTGAAGCTACTGACTGAATGAAAGGAGCTGGCATCTCACTCTCTTTGAATCTTCTTTATCATGCTAAGAGGAGCAGGAAAAAGCAAAAAATTTCAGAATTGCACCTTGCAATGCGGAGAAATTACTGTTTGTGCATTTACAATATTCATTGATTTTTGCCATTGAAAAACATCATGTTATTCATATACCAGAAATGATTGAAGCTACTGACTGAATGAAAGGAGCTGGCATCTCAATCTCTTTGAATCTTCTTTATCATGCTAAGAGGAGCAGGAAAAAGTAAAAAATTTCAGAATTGCACCTTGCAATGCGGAGAAATTACTGTTTGTGCATTTATAATATTCATTGATTTTTGCCATTGAAAAACGTCCAGAAATGATTGAAGCTACTGACTGAACGAAAGGAGCTTGGCATCTCACTCTCTTTGAATCTTCTTTATCATGCTAAGAGGAGCAGGAAAAAGCAAAAAATTTCAGAATTGCACCTTGCAATGCGGAGAAATTACTGTTTGTGCATTTACAATATTCATTGATTTTTGCCATTGAAAAACATCATGTTATTCATGTACCAGAAATGTTTGAAGCTACTGACTGAATGAAAGGAGCTGGCATCTCACTCTCTTTGAATCTTCTTTATCATGCTAAGAGGAGCAGGAAAAAGCAAAAAATTTCAGAATTGCACATTGCAATGCGGAGAAATTACTGTTTGTGCATTTACAATATTCATAGATTTTTGCCATTGAAAAACGTCCAGAAATGATTGAAGCTACTGACTGAATGAAAGGAGCTGGCATCTCACTCTCTTTGAATCTTCTTTATCATGCTAAGAGGAGCAGGAAAAAGCAAAAAATTTCAGAATTGCACCTTGCAATGCGGAGAAATTACTGTTTGTGCATTTACAATATTCATTGATTTTTGCCATTGAAAAACGTCCAGAAATGATTGAAGCTACTGACTGAATGAAAGGAGCTGGCATCTCACTCTCTTTGAATCTTCTTTATCATGCTAAGAGGAGCAGGAAAAAGCAAAAAATTTCAGAATTGCACCTTGCAATGCGGAGAAATTACTGTTTGTGCATTTACAATATTCATTGATTTTTGCCATTGAAAAATGTCCAGAAATGATTGAAGCTACTGACTGAATGAAAGGAGCTGGCATCTCACTCTCTTTGAATCTTCTTTATCATGCTAAGAGGAGCAGGAAAAAGCAAAAAATTTCAGAATTGCGCCTTGCAATGCGGAGAAATTACTGTTTGTGCATTTACAAAATTCATTGATTTTTGCCATTGAAAAACATCATGTTATTCATATACCAGAAATGATTGAAGCTACTGACTGAAGGAAAGGATCTGGCATCTCACTCTCTTTGAATCTTCTTTATCATGCTAAGAGGAGCAGGAAAAAGCAAAAAATTTCAGAATTGCACCTTGCAATGCGGAGAAATTACTGTTTGTGCATTTACAATATTCATTGATTTTTGCCATTGAAAAACGTCCAGAAATGATTGAAGCTACTGACTGAATGAAAGGAGCTGGCATCTCACTCTCTTTGAATCTTCTTTATCATGCTAAGAGGAGCAGGAAAAAGCAAAAAATTTCAGAATTGCACCTTGCAATGCGGAGAAATTACTGTTTGTGCATTTACAATATTCATTGATTTTTGCCATTGAAAAACGTCCATAAATGATTGAAGCTACTGACTGAATGAAAGGAGCTGGCATCTCACTCTCTTTGAATCTTCTTTATCATGCTAAGAGGAGCAGGAAAAAGCAAAAAATTTCAGAATTGCACCTTGCAATGCGGAGAAATTACTGTTTGTGCATTTACAATATTCATTGATTTTTGCCATTGAAAAAGGTCCAGAAATAATTGAAGGTACTGACTGAATGAAAGGAGCTGGCATCTCACTCTCTTTGAATCTTCTTTATCATGCTAAGAGGAGCAGGAAAAAGCAAAAAATTTCAGAATTGCACCTTGCAATGCGGAGAAATTACTGTTTGTGCATTTACAATATTCATTGATTTTTGCCATTGAAAAACGTCCAGAAATGATTGAAGCTACTGACTGAATGAAAGGAGCTGGCATCTCACTCTCTTTGAATCTTCTTTATCATGCTAAGAGGAGCAGGAAAAAGCAAAAAATTTCAGAATTGCACCTTGCAATGCGGAGAAATTACTGTTTGTGCATTTACAATATTCATTGATTTTTGCCATTGAAAAATGTCCAGAAATGATTGAAGCTACTGACTGAATGAAAGGAGCTGGCATCTCACTCTCTTTGAATCTTCTTTATCATGCTAAGAGGAGCAGGAAAAAGCAAAAAATTTCAGAATTGCGCCTTGCAATGCGGAGAAATTACTGTTTGTGCATTTACAAAATTCATTGATTTTTGCCATTGAAAAACATCATGTTATTCATATACCAGAAATGATTGAAGCTACTGACTGAAGGAAAGGATCTGGCATCTCACTCTCTTTGAATCTTCTTTATCATGCTTAGAGGAGCAGGAAAAAGCAAAAAATTTCAGAATTGCACCTTGCAATGCGGAGAAAATACTGTTTGTGCATTTACAATATTCATTGATTTTTGCCATTGAAAAACGTCCAGAAATGATTGAAGCTACTGACTGAATGAAAGGAGCTGGCATCTCACTCTCTTTGAATCTTCTTTATCATGCTAAGAGGAGCAGGAAAAAGCAAAAAATTTCAGAATTGCACCTTGCAATGCGGAGAAATTACTGTTTGTGCATTTACAATATTCATTGATTTTTGCGATTGAAAAACATCATGTTATTCATATACCAGAAATGATTGAAGCTACTGACTGAATGAAAGGAGCTGGCATCTCACTCTCTTTGAATCTTCTTTATCGTGCTAAGAGGAGCAGGAAAAAGTAAAAAATTTCAGAATTGCACCTTGCAATGCGGAGAAATTACTGTTTGTGCATTTACAATATTCAATGATTTTTGCCATTGAAAAACGTCCAGAAATGATTGAAGCTACTGACTGAATGAAAGGAGCTGGCATCTCACTCTCTTTGAATCTTGTTTATCATGCTAAGAGGAGCAGGAAAAAGCAAAAAATTTCAGAATTGCACCTTGCAATGCGGAGAAATTACTGTTTGTGCATTTACAATATTCATTGATTTTTGCCATTGAAAAACATCCAGAAATGATTGAAGCTACTGACTGAATGAAAGGAGCTGGCATCTCACTCTCTTTGAATCTTCTTTATCATGCTAAGAGGAGCAGGAAAAAGCAAAAAATTTCAGAATTGCACCTTGCAATGCGGAGAAATTACTGTTTGTGCATTTATAATATTCAATGATTTTTGCCATTGAAAAACGTCCAGAAATGATTGAAGCTACTGACTGAACGAAAGGAGCTGGCATCTCACTCTCTTTGAATCTTCTTTATCATGCTAAGAGGAGCAGGAAAAAGCAAAAAATTTCAGAATTGCACCTTGCAATGCGGAGAAATTACTGTTTGTGCATTTACAATATTCATTGATTTTTGCCATTGAAAAACATCATGTTATTCATGTACCAGAAATGTTTGAAGCTACTGACTGAATGAAAGGAGCTGGCATCTCACTCTCTTTAAATCTTCTTTATCATGCTAAGAGGAGCAGGAAAAAGCAAAAAATTTCAGAATTGCACATTGCAATGCGGAGAAATTACTGTTTGTGCATTTACAATATTCATTGATTTTTGCCATTGAAAAACGTCCAGAAATGATTGAAGCTACTGACTGAATGAAAGGAGCTGGCATCTCACTCTCTTTGAATCTTCTTTATCATGCTAAGAGGAGCAGGAAAAAGCAAAAAATTTCAGAATTGCACCTTGCAATGCGGAGAAATTACTGTTTGTGCATTTACAATATTCATTGATTTTTGCCATTGAAAAACGTCCAGAAATGATTGAAGCTACTGACTGAATGAAAGGAGCTGGCATCTCACTCTCTTTGAATCTTCTTTATCATGCTAAGAGGAGCAGGAAAAAGCAAAAAATTTCAGAATTGCACCTTGCAATGCGGAGAAATTACTGTTTGTGCATTTACAATATTCATTGATTTTTGCCATTGAAAAATGTCCAGAAATGATTGAAGCTACTGACTGAATGAAAGGAGCTGGCATCTCACTCTCTTTGAATCTTCTTTATCATGCTAAGAGGAGCAGGAAAAAGCAAAAAATTTCAGAATTGCGCCTTGCAATGCGGAGAAATTACTGTTTGTGCATTTACAAAATTCATTGATTTTTGCCATTGAAAAACATCATGTTATTCATATACCAGAAATGATTGAAGCTACTGACTGAAGGAAAGGATCTGGCATCTCACTCTCTTTGAATCTTCTTTATCATGCTAAGAGGAGCAGGAAAAAGCAAAAAATTTCAGAATTGCACCTTGCAATGCGGAGAAATTACTGTTTGTGCATTTACAATATTCATTGATTTTTGCCATTGAAAAACGTCCAGAAATGATTGAAGCTACTGACTGAATGAAAGGAGCTGGCATCTCACTCTCTTTGAATCTTCTTTATCATGCTAAGAGGAGCAGGAAAAAGCAAAAAATTTCAGAATTGCACCTTGCAATGCGGAGAAATTACTGTTTGTGCATTTACAATATTCATTGATTTTTGCCATTGAAAAACGTCCATAAATGATTGAAGCTACTGACTGAATGAAAGGAGCTGGCATCTCACTCTCTTTGAATCTTCTTTATCATGCTAAGAGGAGCAGGAAAAAGCAAAAAATTTCAGAATTGCACCTTGCAATGCGGAGAAATTACTGTTTGTGCATTTACAATATTCATTGATTTTTGCCATTGAAAAACGTCCATAAATGATTGAAGCTACTGACTGAATGAAAGGAGCTGGCATCTCACTCTCTTTGAATCTTCTTTATCATGCTAAGAGGAGCAGGAAAAAGCAAAAAATTTCAGAATTGCACCTTGCAATGCGGAGAAATTACTGTTTGTGCATTTACAATATTCATTGATTTTTGCCATTGAAAAATGTCCAGAAATGATTGAAGCTACTGACTGAATGAAAGGAGCTGGCATCTCACTCTCTTTGAATCTTCTTTATCATGCTAAGAGGAGCAGGAAAAAGCAAAAAATTTCAGAATTGCGCCTTGCAATGCGGAGAAATTACTGTTTGTGCATTTACAAAATTCATTTATTTTTGCCATTGAAAAACATCATGTTATTCATATACCAGAAATGATTGAAGTTACTGACTGAAGGAAAGGATCTGGCATCTCACTCTCTTTGAATCTTCTTTATCATGCTTAGAGGAGCAGGAAAAAGCAAAAAATTTCAGAATTGCACCTTGCAATGCGGAGAAATTACTGTTTGTGCATTTACAATATTCATTGATTTTTGCCATTGAAAAACGTCCAGAAATGATTGAAGCTACTGACTGAATGAAAGGAGCTGGCATCTCACTCTCTTTGAATCTTCTTTATCATGCTAAGAGGAGCAGGAAAAAGCAAAAAATTTCAGAATTGCACCTTGCAATGCGGAGAAATTACTGTTTGTGCATTTACAATATTCATTGATTTTTGCGATTGAAAAACATCATGTTATTCATATACCAGAAATGATTGAAGCTACTGACTGAATGAAAGGAGCTGGCATCTCACTCTCTTTGAATCTTCTTTATCATGCTAAGAGGAGCAGGAAAAAGTAAAAAATTTCAGAATTGCACCTTGCAATGCGGAGAAATTACTGTTTGTGCATTTACAATATTCAATGATTTTTGCCATTGAAAAACGTCCAGAAATGATTGAAGCTACTGACTGAATGAAAGGAGCTGGCATCTCACTCTCTTTGAATCTTGTTTATCATGCTAAGAGGAGCAGGAAAAAGCAAAAAATTTCAGAATTGCACCTTGTAATGCGGAGAAATTACTGTTTGTGCATTTACAATATTCATTGATTTTTGCCATTGAAAAACGTCCAGAAATGATTGAAGCTACTGACTGAATGAAAGGAGCTGGCATCTCACTCTCTTTGAATCTTCTTTATCATGCTAAGAGGAGCAGGAAAAAGCAAAAAATTTCAGAATTGCACCTTGCAATGCGGAGAAATTACTGTTTGTGCATTTACAATATTCATTGATTTTTGCCATTGAAAAACATCATGTTATTCATATACCAGAAATGATTGAAGCTACTGACTGAATGAAAGGAGCTGGCATCTCACTCTCTTTGAATCTTCTTTATCATGCTACGAGGAGCAGGAAAAAGTAAAAAATTTCAGAATTGCACCTTGCAATGCGGAGAAATTACTGTTTGTGCATTTATAATATTCAATGATTTTTGCCATTGAAAAACGTCCAGAAATGATTGAAGCTACTGACTGAACGAAAGGAGCTGGCATCTCACTCTCTTTGAATCTTCTTTATCATGCTAAGAGGAGCAGGAAAAAGCAAAAAATTTCAGAATTGCACCTTGCAATGCGGAGAAATTACTGTTTGTGCATTTAAAATATTCATTGATTTTTGCCATTGAAAAACATCATGTTATTCATGTACCAGAAATGTTTGAAGCTACTGACTGAATGAAAGGAGCTGGCATCTCACTCTCTTTGAATCTTCTTTATCATGCTAAGAGGAGCAGGAAAAAGCAAAAAATTTCAGAATTGCACATTGCAATGCGGAGAAATTACTGTTTGTGCATTTACAATATTCATTGATTTTTGCCATTGAAAAACGTCCAGAAATGATTGAAGCTACTGACTGAATGAAAGGAGCTGGCATCTCACTCTCTTTGAATCTTCTTTATCATGCTAAGAGGAGCAGGAAAAAGCAAAAAATTTCAGAATTGCACCTTGCAATGCGGAGAAATTACTGTTTGTGCATTTACAATATTCATTGATTTTTGCCATTGAAAAACGTCCAGAAATGATTGAAGCTACTGACTGAATGAAAGGAGCTGGCATCTCACTCTCTTTGAATCTTCTTTATCATGCTAAGAGGAGCAGGAAAAAGCAAAAAATTTCAGAATTGCACCTTGCAATGCGGAGAAATTACTGTTTGTGCATTTACAATATTCATTGATTTTTGCCATTGAAAAATGTCCAGAAATGATTGAAGCTACTGACTGAATGAAAGGAGCTGGCATCTCACTCTCTTTGAATCTTCTTTATCATGCTAAGAGGAGCAGGAAAAAGCAAAAAATTTCAGAATTGCACCTTGCAATGCGGAGAAATTACTGTTTGTGCATTTACAATATTCATTGATTTTTGCCATTGAAAAACATCATGTTATTCATATACCAGAAATGATTGAAGCTACTGACTGAATGAAAGGAGCTGGCATCTCACTCTCTTTGAATCTTCTTTATCATGCTAAGAGGAGCAGGAAAAAGTAAAAAATTTCAGAATTGCACCTTGCAATGCGGAGAAATTACTGTTTGTGCATTTATAATATTCAATGATTTTTGCCATTGAAAAACGTCCAGAAATGATTGAAGCTACTGACTGAACGAAAGGAGCTGGCATCTCACTCTCTTTGAATCTTCTTTATCATGCTAAGAGGAGCAGGAAAAAGCAAAAAATTTCAGAATTGCACCTTGCAATGCGGAGAAATTACTGTTTGTGCATTTAAAATATTCATTGATTTTTGCCATTGAAAAACATCATGTTATTCATGTACCAGAAATGTTTGAAGCTACTGACTGAATGAAAGGAGCTGGCATCTCACTCTCTTTGAATCTTCTTTATCATGCTAAGAGGAGCAGGAAAAAGCAAAAAATTTCAGAATTGCACATTGCAATGCGGAGAAATTACTGTTTGTGCATTTACAATATTCATTGATTTTTGCCATTGAAAAACGTCCAGAAATGATTGAAGCTACTGACTGAATGAAAGGAGCTGGCATCTCACTCTCTTTGAATCTTCTTTATCATGCTAAGAGGAGCAGGAAAAAGCAAAAAATTTCAGAATTGCACCTTGCAATGCGGAGAAATTACTGTTTGTGCATTTACAATATTCATTGATTTTTGCCATTGAAAAATGTCCAGAAATGATTGAAGCTACTGACTGAATGAAAGGAGCTGGCATCTCACTCTCTTTGAATCTTCTTTATCATGCTAAGAGGAGCATAAAAAAGCAAAAAATTTCAGAATTGCGCCTTGCAATGCGGAGAAATTACTGTTTGTGCATTTACAAAATTCATTGATTTTTGCCATTGAAAAACATCATGTTATTCATATACCAGAAATGATTGAAGCTACTGACTGAAGGAAAGGATCTGGCATCTCACTCTCTTTGAATCTTCTTTATCATGCTAAGAGGAGCAGGAAAAAGCAAAAAATTTCAGAATTGCACCTTGCAATGCGGAGAAATTACTGTTTGTGCATTTACAATATTCATTGATTTTTGCCATTGAAAAACGTCCAGAAATGATTGAAGCTACTGACTGAATGAAAGGAGCTGGCATCTCACTCTCTTTGAATCTTCTTTATGATGCTAAGAGGAGCAGGAAAAAGCAAAAAATTTCAGAATTGCACCTTGCAATGCGGAGAAATTACTGTTTGTGCATTTACAATATTCATTGATTTTTGCCATTGAAAAACGTCCATAAATGATTGAAGCTACTGACTGAATGAAAGGAGCTGGCATCTCACTCTCTTTGAATCTTCTTTATCATGCTAAGAGGAGCAGGAAAAAGCAAAAAATTTCAGAATTGCACCTTGCAATGCGGAGAAATTACTGTTTGTGCATTTACAATATTCATTGATTTTTGCCATTGAAAAACGTCCATAAATGATTGAAGCTACTGACTGAATGAAAGGAGCTGGCATCTCACTCTCTTTGAATCTTCTTTATCATGCTAAGAGGAGCAGGAAAAAGCAAAAAATTTCAGAATTGCACCTTGCAATGCGGAGAAATTACTGTTTGTGCATTTACAATATTCATTGATTTTTGCCATTGAAAAACGTCCATAAATGATTGAAGCTACTGACTGAATGAAAGGAGCTGGCATCTCACTCTCTTTGAATCTTCTTTATCATGCTAAGAGGAGCAGGAAAAAGCAAAAAATTTCAGAATTGCGCCTTGCAATGCGGAGAAATTACTGTTTGTGCATTTACAAAATTCATTGATTTTTGCCATTGAAAAACATCATGTTATTCATATACCAGAAATGATTGAAGCTACTGACTGAAGGAAAGGATCTGGCATCTCACTCTCTTTGAATCTTCTTTATCATGCTAAGAGGAGCAGGAAAAAGCAAAAAATTTCAGAATTGCACCTTGCAATGCGGAGAAATTACTGTTTGTGCATTTACAATATTCATTGATTTTTGCCATTGAAAAACGTCCAGAAATGATTGAAGCTACTGACTGAATGAAAGGAGCTGGCATCTCACTCTCTTTGAATCTTCTTTATCATGCTAAGAGGAGCAGGAAAAAGCAAAAAATTTCAGAATTGCACCTTGCAATGCGGAGAAATTACTGTTTGTGCATTTACAATATTCATTGATTTTTGCCATTGAAAAACGTCCATAAATGATTGAAGCTACTGACTGAATGAAAGGAGCTGGCATCTCACTCTCTTTGAATCTTCTTTATCATGCTAAGAGGAGCAGGAAAAAGCAAAAAATTTCAGAATTGCACCTTGCAATGCGGAGAAATTACTGTTTGTGCATTTACAATATTCATTGATTTTTGCCATTGAAAAATGTCCAGAAATGATTGAAGCTACTGACTGAATGAAAGGAGCTGGCATCTCACTCTCTTTGAATCTTCTTTATCATGCTAAGAGGAGCAGGAAAAAGCAAAAAATTTCAGAATTGCGCCTTGCAATGTGGAGAAATTACTGTTTGTGCATTTACAAAATTCATTGATTTTTGCCATTGAAAAACATCATGTTATTCATATACCAGAAATGATTGAAGCTACTGACTGAAGGAAAGGATCTGGCATCTCACTCTCTTTGAATCTTCTTTATCATGCTAAGAGGAGCAGGAAAAAGCAAAAAGTTTCAGAATTGCACCTTGCAATGCGGAGAAATTACTGTTTGTGCATTTACAATATTCATTGGTTTTTGCCATTGAAAAACGTCCAGAAATGATTGAAGCTACTGACTGAATGAAAGGAGCTGGCATCTCACTCTCTTTGAATCTTCTTTATCATGCTAAGAGGAGCAGGAAAAAGCAAAAAATTTCAGAATTGCACCTTGCAATGCGGAGAAATTACTGTTTGTGCATTTACAATATTCATTGATTTTTGCGATTGAAAAACATCATGTTATTCATATACCAGAAATGATTGAAGCTACTGACTGAATGAAAGGAGCTGGCATCTCACTCTCTTTGAATCTTCTTTATCATGCTAAGAGGAGCAGGAAAAAGTAAAAAATTTCAGAATTGCACCTTGCAATGCGGAGAAATTACTGATTGTGCATTTACAATATTCAATGATTTTTGCCATTGAAAAACGTCCAGAAATGATTAAAGCTACTGACTGAATGAAAGGAGCTGGCATCTCACTCTCTTTGAATCTTCTTTATCATGCTAAGAGGAGCAGGAAAAAGCAAAAAATTTCAGAATTGCACCTTGCAATGCGGAGAAATTACTGTTTGTGCATTTACAATATTCATTGATTTTTGCCATTGAAAAACGTCCAGAAATGATTGAAGCTACTGACTGAATGAAAGGAGCTGGCATCTCACTCTCTTTGAATCTTCTTTATCATGCTAAGAGGAGCAGGAAAAAGCAAAAAATTTCAGAATTGCACCTTGCAATGCGGAGAAATTACTGTTTGTGCATTTACAATATTCATTGCTTTTTGCCATTGAAAAACATCATGTTATTCATATACCAGAAATGATTGAAGCTACTGACTGAATGAAAGGAGCTGGCATCTCACTCTCTTTGAATCTTCTTTATCATGCTAAGAGGAGCAGGAAAAAGTAAAAAATTTCAGAATTGCGCCTTGCAATGCGGAGAAATTACTGTTTGTGCATTTACAAAATTCATTGATTTTTGCCATTGAAAAACATCATGTTATTCATATGCCAGAAATGATTGAAGCTACTGACTGAAGGAAAGGATCTGGCATCTCACTCTCTTTGAATCTTCTTTATCATGCTTAGAGGAG
Source organism: Phyllobates terribilis (assembly GCF_046119375.1). Taxonomy (NCBI): domain Eukaryota; kingdom Metazoa; phylum Chordata; class Amphibia; order Anura; family Dendrobatidae; genus Phyllobates; species Phyllobates terribilis. The sequence goes on from NW_027365496.1 coordinate 83,801, forward strand.
CAGGAAAAAGCAAAGAATTTCAGAATTGCACCTTGCAATGCGGAGAAATTACTGTTTGTGCATTTACAATATTCATTGATTTTTGCCATTGAAAAACGTCCAGAAATGATTGAAGCTACTGACTGAATGAAAGGAGCTGGCATCTCACTCTCTTTGAATCTTCTTTATCATGCTAAGAGGAGCAGGAAAAAGCAAAAAATTTCAGAATTGCACCTTGCAATGCGGAGAAATTACTGTTTGTGCATTTACAATATTCATTGATTTTTGCGATTGAAAAACATCATGTTATTCATATACCAGAAATGATTGAAGCTACTGACTGAATGAAAGGAGCTGGCATCTCACTCTCTTTGAATCTTCTTTATCATGCTAAGAGGAGCAGGAAAAAGTAAAAAATTTCAGAATTGCACCTTGCAATGCGGAGAAATTACTGTTTGTGCATTTACAATATTCATTGATTTTTGCCATTGAAAAACGTCCAGAAATGATTGAAGCTACTGACTGAATGAAAGGAGCTGGCATCTCACTCTCTTTGAATCTTCTTTATCATGCTAAGAGGAGCAGGAAAAAGCAAAAAATTTCAGAATTGCACCTTGCAATGCAGAGAAATTACTGTTTGTGCATTTACAATATTCATTGATTTTTGCTATTGAAAAACATCATGTTATTCATATACCAGAAATGATTGAAGCTACTGACTGAATGAAAGGAGCTGGCATCTCACTCTCTTTGAATCTTCTTTATCATGCTAAGAGGAGCAGGAAAAAGCAAAAAATTTCAGAATTGCACCTTGCAATGCGGAGAAATTACTGTTTGTGCATTTACAATATTCATTGATTTTTGCGATTGAAAAACATCATGTTATTCATATACCAGAAATGATTGAAGCTACTGACTGAATGAAAGGAGCTGGCATCTCACTCTCTTTGAATCTTCTTTATCATGCTAAGAGGAGCAGGAAAAAGTAAAAAATTTCAGAATTGCACCTTGCAATGCGGAGAAATTACTGTTTGTGCATTTACAATATTCATTGATTTTTGCCATTGAAAAACGTCCAGAAATGATTGAAGCTACTGACTGAATGAAAGGAGCTGGCATCTCACTCTCTTTGAATCTTCTTTATCATGCTAAGAGGAGCAGGAAAAAGCAAAAAATTTCAGAATTGCACCTTGCAATGCGGAGAAATTACTGTTTGTGCATTTACAATATTCATTGATTTTTGCTATTGAAAAACATGTTATTCATATACCAGAAATGATTGAAGCTACTGACTGAATGAAAGGAGCTGGCATCTCACTCTCTTTGAATCTTCTTTATCATGCTAAGAGGAGCAGGAAAAAGCAAAAAATTTCAGAATTGCACCTTGCAATGCGGAGAAATTACAGTTTGTGCATTTACAATATTCATTGATTTTTGCCATTGAAAAACGTCCAGAAATGATTGAAGCTACTGACTGAATGAAAGGAGCTGGCATCTCACTCTCTTTGAATCTTGTTTATCATGCTAAGAGGAGCAGGAAAAAGCAAAAAATTTCAGAATTGCACCTTGCAATGCGGAGAAATTACTGTTTGTGCATTTACAATATTCATTGATTTTTGCCATTGAAAAACGTCCAGAAATGATTGAAGGTACTGACTGAATGAAAGGAGCTGGCATCTCACTCTCTTTGAATCTTCTTTATCATGCTAAGAGGAGCAGGAAAAAGCAAAAAATTTCAGAATTGCACCTTGCAATGCGGAGAAATTACTGTTTGTGCATTTACAATATTCATTGATTTTTGCCATTGAAAAACGTCCAGAAATGATTGAAGCTACTGACTGAATGAAAGGAGCTGGCATCTCACTCTCTTTGAATCTTCTTTATCATGCTAAGAGGAGCAGGAAAAAGCAAAAAATTTCAGAATTGCACCTTGCAATGCGGAGAAATTACAGTTTGTGCATTTACAATATTCATTGATTTTTGCCATTGAAAAACGTCCAGAAATGATTGAAGCTACTGACTGAATGAAAGGAGCTGGCATCTCACTCTCTTTGAATCTTGTTTATCATGCTAAGAGGAGCAGGAAAAAGCAAAAAATTTCAGAATTGCACCTTGCAATGCGGAGAAATTACTGTTTGTGCATTTACAATATTCATTGATTTTTGCCATTGAAAAATGTCCAGAAATGATTGAAGCTACTGACTGAATGAAAGGAGCTGGCATCTCACTCTCTTTGAATCTTCTTTATCATGCTAAGAGGAGCAGGAAAAAGCAAAAAATTTCAGAATTGCACCTTGCAATGCGGAGAAATTACTGTTTGTGCATTTACAATATTCATTGATTTTTGCCATTGAAAAATGTCCAGAAATGATTGAAGCTACTGACTGAATGAAAGGAGCTGGCATCTCACTCTCTTTGAATCTTCTTTATCATGCTAAGAGGAGCAGGAAAAAGCAAAAAATTTCAGAATTGCGCCTTGCAATGCGGAGAAATTACTGTTTGTGCATTTACAAAATTCATTGATTTTTGCCATTGAAAAACATCATGTTATTCATATACCAGAAATGATTGAAGCTACTGACTGAAGGAAAGGATCTGGCATCTCACTCTCTTTGAATCTTCTTTATCATGCTTAGAGGAGCAGGAAAAAGCAAAAAATTTCAGAATTGCACCTTGCAATGCGGAGAAATTATTGTTTGTGCATTTACAATATTCATTGATTTTTGCCATTGAAAAACGTCCAGAAATGATTGAAGCTACTGACTGAATGAAAGGAGCTGGCATCTCACTCTCTTTGAATCTTCTTTATCATGCTAAGAGGAGCAGGAAAAAGCAAAAAATTTCAGAATTGCACCTTGCAATGCGGAGAAATTACTGTTTGTGCATTTACAATATTCATTGATTTTTGCGATTGAAAAACATCATGTTATTCATATACCAGAAATGATTGAAGCTACTGACTGAATGAAAGGAGCTGGCATCTCACTCTCTTTGAATCTTCTTTATCATGCTAAGAGGAGCAGGAAAAAGTAAAAAATTTCAGAATTGCACCTTGCAATGCGGAGAAATTACTGTTTGTGCATTTACAATATTCAATGATTTTTGCCATTGAAAAACGTCCAGAAATGATTGAAGCTACTGACTGAATGAAAGGAGCTGGCATCTCACTCTCTTTGAATCTTGTTTATCATGCTAAGAGGAGCAGGAAAAAGCAAAAATTTCAGAATTGCACCTTGCAATGCGGAGAAATTACTGTTTGTGCATTTACAATATTCATTGATTTTTGCCATTGAAAAACGTCCAGAAATGATTGAAGCTACTGACTGAATGAAAGGAGCTGGCATCTCACTCTCTTTGAATCTTCTTTATCATGCTAAGAGGAGCAGGAAAAAGCAAAAAATTTCAGAATTGCACCTTGCAATGCGGAGAAATTACTGTTTGTGCATTTACAATATTCATTGATTTTTGCCATTGAAAAACATCATGTTATTCATATACCAGAAATGATTGAAGCTACTGACTGAATGAAAGGAGCTGGCATCTCACTCTCTTTGAATCTTCTTTATCATGCTAAGAGGAGCAGGAAAAAGTAAAAAATTTCAGAATTGCACCTTGCAATGCGGAGAAATTACTGTTTGTGCATTTATAATATTCAATGATTTTTGCCATTGAAAAACGTCCAGAAATGATTGAAGCTACTGACTGAACGAAAGGAGCTGGCATCTCACTCTCTTTGAATCTTCTTTATCATGCTAAGAGGAGCAGGAAAAAGCAAAAAATTTCAGAATTGCACCTTGCAATGCGGAGAAATTACTGTTTGTGCATTTACAATATTCATTGATTTTTGCCATTGAAAAACATCATGTTATTCATGTACCAGAAATGTTTGAAGCTACTGACTGAATGAAAGGAGCTGGCATCTCACTCTCTTTGAATCTTCTTTATCATGCTAAGAGGAGCAGGAAAAAGCAAAAAATTTCAGAATTGCACATTGCAATGCGGAGAAATTACTGTTTGTGCATTTACAATATTCATTGATTTTTGCCATTGAAAAACGTCCAGAAATGATTGAAGCTACTGACTGAATGAAAGGAGCTGGCATCTCACTCTCTTTGAATCTTCTTTATCATGCTAAGAGGAGCAGGAAAAAGCAAAAAATTTCAGAATTGCACCTTGCAATGCGGAGAAATTACTGTTTGTGCATTTACAATATTCATTGATTTTTGCCATTGAAAAACGTCCAGAAATGATTGAAGCTACTGACTGAATGAAAGGAGCTGGCATCTCACTCTCTTTGAATCTTCTTTATCATGCTAAGAGGAGCAGGAAAAAGCAAAAAATTTCAGAATTGCACCTTGCAATGCGGAGAAATTACTGTTTGTGCATTTACAATATTCATTGATTTTTGCCATTGAAAAATGTCCAGAAATGATTGAAGCTACTGACTGAATGAAAGGAGCTGGCATCTCACTCTCTTTGAATCTTCTTTATCATGCTAAGAGGAGCAGGAAAAAGCAAAAAATTTCAGAATTGCGCCTTGCAATGCGGAGAAATTACTGTTTGTGCATTTACAAAATTCATTGATTTTTGCCATTGAAAAACATCATGTTATTCATATACCAGAAATGATTGAAGCTACTGACTGAAGGAAAGGATCTGGCATCTCACTCTCTTTGAATCTTCTTTATCATGCTAAGAGGAGCAGGAAAAAGCAAAAAAATTCAGAATTGCACCTTGCAATGCGGAGAAATTACTGTTTGTGCATTTACAATATTCATTGATTTTTGCCATTGAAAAACGTCCAGAAATGATTGAAGCTACTGACTGAATGAAAGGAGCTGGCATCTCACTCTCTTTGAATCTTCTTTATCATGCTAAGAGGAGCAGGAAAGAGCAAAAAATTTCAGAATTGCACCTTGCAATGCGGAGAAATTACTGTTTGTGCATTTACAATATTCATTGATTTTTGCCATTGAAAAACGTCCAGAAATGATTGAAGCTACTGACTGAATGAAAGGAGCTGGCATCTCACTCTCTTTGAATCTTCTTTATCATGCTAAGAGGAGCAGGAAAAAGCAAAAAATTTCAGAATTGCACCTTGCAATGCGGAGAAATTACTGTTTGTGCATTTACAATATTCATTGATTTTTGCCATTGAAAAATGTCCAGAAATGATTGAAGCTACTGACTGAATGAAAGGAGCTGGCATCTCACTCTCTTTGAATCTTCTTTATCATGCTAAGAGGAGCAGGAAAAAGCAAAAAATTTCAGAATTGAGCCTTGCAATGCGGAGAAATTACTGTTTGTGCATTTACAAAATTCATTGATTTTTGCCATTGAAAGACATCATGTTATTCATATACCAGAAATGATTGAAGCTACTGACTGAAGGAAAGGATCTGGCATCTCACTCTCTTTGAATCTTCTTTATCATGCTAAGAGGAGCAGGAAAAAGCAAAAAATTTTAGAATTGCACCTTGCAATGCGGAGAAATTACTGTTTGTGCATTTACAATATTCATTGGTTTTTGCCTTTGAAAAACGTCCAGAAATGATTGAAGCTACTGACTGAATGAAAGGAGCTGGCATCTCACTCTCTTTGAATCTTCTTTATCATGCTAAGAGGAGCAGGAAAAAGCAAAAAATTTCAGAATTGCACCTTGCAATGCGGAGAAATTACTGTTTGTGCATTTACAATATTCATTGATTTTTGCGATTGAAAAACATCATGTTATTCATATACCAGAAATGATTGAAGCTACTGACTGAATGAAAGGAGCTGGCATCTCACTCTCTTTGAATCTTCTTTATCATGCTAAGAGGAGCAGGAAAAAGTAAAAAATTTCAGAATTGCACCTTGCAATGCGGAGAAATTACTGATTGTGCATTTACAATATTCAATGATTTTTGCCATTGAAAAACGTCCAGAAATGATTAAAGCTACTGACTGAATGAAAGGAGCTGGCATCTCACTCTCTTTGAATCTTCTTTATCATGCTAAGAGGAGCAGGAAAAAGCAAAAAATTTCAGAATTGCACCTTGCAATGCGGAGAAATTACTGTTTGTGCATTTACAATATTCATTGATTTTTGCCATTGAAAAACGTCCAGAAATGATTGAAGCTACTGACTGAATGAAAGGAGCTGGCATCTCACTCTCTTTGAATCTTCTTTATCATGCTAAGAGGAGCAGGAAAAAGCAAAAAATTTCAGAATTGCACCTTGCAATGCGGAGAAATTACTGTTTGTGCATTTACAATATTCATTGATTTTTGCCATTGAAAAATATCATGTTATTCATATACCAGAAATGATTGAAGCTACTGACTGAATGAAAGGAGCTGGCATCTCACTCTCATTGAATCTTCTTTATCATGCTAAGAGGAGCAGGAAAAAGTAAAAAATTTCAGAATTGCACCTTGCAATGCGGAGAAATTACTGTTTGTGCATTTATAATATTCAATGATTTTTGCCATTGAAAAACGTCCAGAAATGATTGAAGCTACTGACTGAACGAAAGGAGCTGGCATCTCACTCTCTTTGAATCTTCTTTATCATGCTAAGAGGAGCAGAAAAAAGCAAAAAATTTCAGAATTGCACCTTGCAATGCGGAGAAATTACTGTTTGTGCATTTACAATATTCATTGATTTTTGCCATTGAAAAACATCATGTTATTCATATACCAGAAATGTTTGAAGCTACTGACTGAATGAAAGGAGTTGGCATCTCACTCTCTTTGAATCTTCTTTATCATGCTAAGAGGAGCAGGAAAAAGCAAAAAATTTCAGAATTGCACATTGCAATGCGGAGAAATTACTGTTTGTGCATTTACAATATTCATTGATTTTTGCCATTGAAAAACGTCCAGAAATGATTGAAGCTACTGACTGAATGAAAGGAGCTGGCATCTCACTCTCTTTGAATCTTCTTTATCATGCTAAGAGGAGCAGGAAAAAGCAAAAAATTTCAGAATTGCACCTTGCAATGCGGAGAAATTACTGTTTGTGCATTTACAATATTCATTGGTTTTTGCCATTGAAAAACGTCCAGAAATGATTGAAGCTACTGACTGAATGAAAGGAGCTGGCATCTCACTCTCTTTGAATCTTCTTTATCATGCTAAGAGGAGCAGGAAAAAGCAAAAAATTTCAGAATTGCACCTTGCAATGCGGAGAAATTACTGTTTGTGCATTTACAATATTCATTGATTTTTGCGATTGAAAAACATCGTTATTCATATACCAGAAATGATTGAAGCTACTGACTGAATGAAAGGAGCTGGCATCTCACTCTCTTTGAATCTTCTTTATCATGCTAAGAGGAGCAGGAAAAAGTAAAAAATTTCAGAATTGCACCTTGCAATGCGGAGAAATTACTGATTGTGCATTTACAATATTCAATGATTTTTGCCATTGAAAAACGTCCAGAAATGATTAAAGCTACTGACTGAATGAAAGGAGCTGGCATCTCACTCTCTTTGAATCTTCTTTATCATGCTAAGAGGAGCAGGAAAAAGCAAAAAATTTCAGAATTGCACCTTGCAATGCGGAGAAATTACTGTTTGTGCATTTACAATATTCATTGATTTTTGCCATTGAAAAACGTCCAGAAATGATTGAAGCTACTGACTGAATGAAAGGAGCTGGCATCTCACTCTCTTTGAATCTTCTTTATCATGCTAAGAGGAGCAGGAAAAAGCAAAAAATTTCAGAATTGCACCTTGCAATGCGGAGAAATTACTGTTTGTGCATTTACAATATTCATTGATTTTTGCCATTGAAAAACATCATGTTATTCATATACCAGAAATGATTGAAGCTACTGACTGAATGAAAGGAGCTGGCATCTCACTCTCTTTGAATCTTCTTTATCATGCTAAGAGGAGCAGGAAAAAGTAAAAAATTTCAGAATTGCACCTTGCAATGCGGAGAAATTACTGCTTGTGCATTTATAATATTCAATGATTTTTGCCATTGAAAAACGTCCAGAAATGATTGAAGCTACTGACTGAACGAAAGGAGCTGGCATCTCACTCTCTTTGAATCTTCTTTATCATGCTAAGAGGAGCAGAAAAAAGCAAAAAATTTCAGAATTGCACCTTGCAATGCGGAGAAATTACTGTTTGTGCATTTACAATATTCATTGATTTTTGCCATTGAAAAACATCATGTTATTCATATACCAGAAATGTTTGAAGCTACTGACTGAATGAAAGGAGCTGGCATCTCACTCTCTTTGAATCTTCTTTATCATGCTAAGAGGAGCAGGAAAAAGCAAAAAATTTCAGAATTGCACATTGCAATGCGGAGAAATTACTGTTTGTGCATTTACAATATTCATTGATTTTTGCCATTGAAAAACGTCCAGAAATGATTGAAGCTACTGACTGAATGAAAGGAGCTGGCATCTCACTCTCTTTGAATCTTCTTTATCATGCTAAGAGGAGCAGGAAAAAGCAAAAAATTTCAGAATTGCACCTTGCAATGCGGAGAAATTACTGTTTGTGCATTTACAATATTCATTGATTTTTGCCATTGAAAAACGTCCAGAAATGATTGAAGCTACTGACTGAATGAAAGGAGCTGGCATCTCACTCTCTTTGAATCTTCTTTATCATGCTAAGAGGAGCAGGAAAAAGCAAAAAATTTCAGAATTGCACCTTGCAATGCGGAGAAATTACTGTTTGTGCATTTACAATATTCATTGATTTTTGCCATTGAAAAACATGTTATTCATATACCAGAAATGTTTGAAGCTCCTGACTGAATGAAAGGAGCTGGCACCTCACTCTCTTTGAATCTTCTTTATCATGCTAAGAGGAGCAGGAAAAAGCAAAAAATTTCAGAATTGCACCTTGCAATGCGGAGAAATTACTGTTTGTGCATTTACAATATTCATTGATTTTTGCCATTGAAAAACGTCCAGAAATGATTGAAGCTACTGACTGAATGAAAGGAGCTGGCATCTCACTCTCTTTGAATCTTCTTTATCATGCTAAGAGGAGCAGGAAAAAGCAAAAAATTTCAGAATTGCGCCTTGCAATGCGGAGAAATTACTGTTTGTGCATTTACAAAATTCATTGATTTTTGCCATTGAAAAACATCATGTTATTCATATGCCAGAAATGATTGAAGCTACTGACTGAAGGAAAGGAGCTGGCATCTCACTCTCTTTGAATCTTCTTTATCATGCTAAGAGGAGCAGGAAAAAGCAAAAAATTTCAGAATTGCGCCTTGCAATGCGGAGAAATTACTGTTTGTGCATTTACAAAATTCATTGATTTTTGCCATTGAAAAACATCATGTTATTCATATGCCAGAAATGATTGAAGCTACTGACTGAAGGAAAGGAGCTGGCATCTCACTCTCTTTGAATCTTCTTTATCATGCTAAGAGGAGCAGGAAAAAGCAAAAAATTTCAGAATTGCACCTTGCAATGCGGAGAAATTACTGTTTGTGCATTTACAATATTCATTGATTTTTGCCATTGAAAAACGTCCAGAAATGATTGAAGCTACTGACTGAATGAAAGGAGCTGGCATCTCACTCTCTTTGAATCTTCTTTATCATGCTAAGAGGAGCAGGAAAAAGCAAAAAATTTCAGAATTGCACCTTGCAATGCGGAGAAATTACTGTTTGTGCATTTACAATATTCATTGATTTTTGCGATTGAAAAACATCATGTTATTCATATACCAGAAATGATTGAAGCTACTGACTGAATGAAAGGAGCTGGCATCTCACTCTCTTTGAATCTTCTTTATCATGCTAAGAGGAGCAGGAAAAAGTAAAAAATTTCAGAATTGCACCTTGCAATGCGGAGAAATTACTGTTTGTGCATTTACAATATTCAATGATTTTTGCCATTGAAAAACGTCCAGAAATGATTAAAGCTACTGACTGAATGAAAGGAGCTGGCATCTCACTCTCTTTGAATCTTCTTTATCATGCTAAGAGGAGCAGGAAAAAGCAAAAAATTTCAGAATTGCACCTTGCAATGCGGAGAAATTACTGTTTGTGCATTTACAATATTCATTGATTTTTGCCATTGAAAAACGTCCAGAAATGATTGAAGCTACTGACTGAATGAAAGGAGCTGGCATCTCACTCTCTTTGAATCTTCTTTATCATGCTAAGAGGAGCAGGAAAAACCAAAAAATTTCAGAATTGCACCTTGCAATGCGGAGAAATTACTGTTTGTGCATTTACAATATTCATTGATTTTTGCCATTGAAAAACATCATGTTATTCATATACCAGAAATGATTGAAGCTACTGACTGAATGAAAGGAGCTGGCATCTCACTCTCTTTGAATCTTCTTTATCATGCTAAGAGGAGCAGGAAAAAGTAAAAAATTTCAGAATTGCACCTTGCAATGCGGAGAAATTACTGTTTGTGCATTTATAATATTCAATGATTTTTGCCATTGAAAAACGTCCAGAAATGATTGAAGCTACTGACTGAACGAAAGGAGCTGGCATCTCACTCTCTTTGAATCTTCTTTATCATGCTAAGAGGAGCAGAAAAAAGCAAAAAATTTCAGAATTGCACCTTGCAATGCGGAGAAATTACTGTTTGTGCATTTACAATATTCATTGATTTTTGCCATTGAAAAACATCATGTTATTCATATACCAGAAATGTTTGAAGCTACTGACTGAATGAAAGGAGCTGGCATCTCACTCTCTTTGAATCTTCTTTATCATGCTAAGAGGAGCAGGAAAAAGCAAAAAATTTCAGAATTGCACATTGCAATGCGGAGAAATTACTGTTTGTGCATTTACAATATTCATTGATTTTTGCCATTGAAAAACGTCCAGAAATGATTGAAGCTACTGACTGAATGAAAGGAGCTGGCATCTCACTCTCTTTGAATCTTCTTTATCATGCTAAGAGGAGCAGGAAAAAGCAAAAAATTTCAGAATTGCACCTTGCAATGCGGAGAAATTACTGTTTGTGCATTTACAATATTCATTGATTTTTGCCATTGAAAAACATGTTATTCATATACCAGAAATGTTTGAAGCTCCTGACTGAATGAAAGGAGCTGGCACCTCACTCTCTTTGAATCTTCTTTATCATGCTAAGAGGAGCAGGAAAAAGCAAAAAATTTCAGAATTGCACCTTGCAATGCGGAGAAATTACTGTTTGTGCATTTACAATATTCATTGATTTTTGCCATTGAAAAACGTCCAGAAATGATTGAAGCTACTGACTGAATGAAAGGAGCTGTCATCTCACTCTCTTTGAATCTTCTTTATCATGCTAAGAGGAGCAGGAAAAAGCAAAAAATTTCAGAATTGCACCTTGCAATGCGGAGAAATTACTGTTTGTGCATTTACAATATTCATTGATTTTTGCCATTGAAAAATGTCCAGAAATGATTGAAGCTACTGACTGAATGAAAGGAGCTGGCATCTCACTCTCTTTGAATCTTCTTTATCATGCTAAGAGGAGCAGGAAAAAGCAAAAAATTTCAGAATTGCGCCTTGCAATGCGGAGAAATTACTGTTTGTGCATTTACAAAATTCATTGATTTTTGCCATTGAAAAACATCATGTTATTCATATGCCAGAAATGATTGAAGCTACTGACTGAAGGAAAGGAGCTGGCATCTCACTCTCTTTGAATCTTCTTTATCATGCTAAGAGGAGCAGGAAAAAGCAAAAAATTTCAGAATTGCGGCTTGCAATGCGGAGAAATTACTGTTTGTGCATTTACAAAATTCATTGATTTTTGCCATTGAAAAACATCATGTTATTCATATGCCAGAAATGATTGAAGCTACTGACTGAAGGAAAGGAGCTGGCATCTCACTCTCTTTGAATCTTCTTTATCATGCTAAGAGGAGCAGGAAAAAGCAAAAAATTTCAGAATTGCACCTTGCAATGCGGAGAAATTACTGTTTGTGCATTTACAATATTCATTGATTTTTGCCATTGAAAAACGTCCAGAAATGATTGAAGCTACTGACTGAATGAAAGGAGCTGGCATCTCACTCTCTTTGAATCTTCTTTATCATGCTAAGAGGAGCAGGAAAAAGCAAAAAATTTCAGAATTGCACCTTGCAATGCGGAGAAATTACTGTTTGTGCATTTACAATATTCAATGAATTTTGCCATTGAAAAATGTCCAGAAATGATTGAAGCTACTGACTGAATGAAAGGAGCTGGCATCTCACTCTCTTTGAATCTTCTTTATCATGCTAAGAGGAGCAGGAAAAAGCAAAAAATTTCAGAATTGCGCCTTGCAATGCGGAGAAATTACTGTTTGTGCATTTACAAAATTCATTGATTTTTGCCATTGAAAAACATCATGTTATTCATATGCCAGAAATGATTGAAGCTACTGACTGAAGGAAAGGAGCTGGCATCTCACTCTCTTTGAATCTTCTTTATCATGCTAAGAGGAGCAGGAAAAAGCAAAAAATTTCAGAATTGCGCCTTGCAATGCGGAGAAATTACTGTTTGTGCATTTACAAAATTCATTGATTTTTGCCATTGAAAAACATCATGTTATTCATATGCCAGAAATGATTGAAGCTACTGACTGAAGGAAAGGAGCTGGCATCTCACTCTCTTTGAATCTTCTTTATCATGCTAAGAGGAGCAGGAAAAAGCAAAAAATTTCAGAATTGCACCTTGCAATGCGGAGAAATTACTGTTTGTGCATTTACAATATTCATTGATTTTTGCCATTGAAAAACGTCCAGAAATGATTGAAGCTACTGACTGAATGAAAGGAGCTGGCATCTCACTCTCTTTGAATCTTCTTTATCATGCTAAGAGGAGCAGGAAAAAGCAAAAAATTTCAGAATTGCACCTGCAATGCGGAGAAATTACTGTTTGTGCATTTACAATATTCATTGATTTTTGCGATTGAAAAACATCATGTTATTCATATACCAGAAATGATTGAAGCTACTGACTGAATGAAAGGAGCTGGCATCTCACTCTCTTTGAATCTTCTTTATCATGCTAAGAGGAGCAGGAAAAAGTAAAAAATTTCAGAATTGCACCTTGCAATGCGGAGAAATTACTGTTTGTGCATTTACAATATTCAATGAATTTTGCCATTGAAAAACGTCCAGAAATGATTGAAGCTACTGACTGAACTAAAGGAGCTGGCATCTCACTCTCTTTGAATCTTCTTTATCATGCTAAGAGGAGCAGGAAAAAGCAAAAAATTTCAGAATTGCACCTTGCAATGCGGAGAAATTACTGTTTGTGCATTTACAATATTCATTGATTTTTGCCATTGAAAAATGTCCAGAAATGATTGAAGCTACTGACTGAATGAAAGGAGCTGGCATCTCACTCTCTTTGAATCTTCTTTATCATGCTAAGAGGAGCAGGAAAAAGCAAAAAATTTCAGAATTGCGCCTTGCAATGCGGAGAAATTACTGTTTGTGCATTTACAAAATTCATTGATTTTTGCCATTGAAAAACATCATGTTATTCATATGCCAGAAATGATTGAAGCTACTGACTGAAGGAAAGGAGCTGGCATCTCACTCTCTTTGAATCTTCTTTATCATGCTAAGAGGAGCAGGAAAAAGCAAAAAATTTCAGAATTGCGCCTTGCAATGCGGAGAAATTACTGTTTGTGCATTTACAAAATTCATTGATTTTTGCCATTGAAAAACATCATGTTATTCATATGCCAGAAATGATTGAAGCTACTGACTGAAGGAAAGGAGCTGGCATCTCACTCTCTTTGAATCTTCTTTATCATGCTAAGAGGAGCAGGAAAAAGCAAAAAATTTCAGAATTGCACCTTGCAATGCGGAGAAATTACTGTTTGTGCATTTACAATATTCATTGATTTTTGGCATTGAAAAACGTCCAGAAATGATTGAAGCTACTGACTGAATGAAAGGAGCTGGCATCTCACTCTCTTTGAATCTTCTTTATCATGCTAAGAGGAGCAGGAAAAAGCAAAAAATTTCAGAATTGCACCTGCAATGCGGAGAAATTACTGTTTGTGCATTTACAATATTCATTGATTTTTGCGATTGAAAAACATCATGTTATTCATATACCAGAAATGATTGAAGCTACTGACTGAATGAAAGGAGCTGGCATCTCACTCTCTTTGAATCTTCTTTATCATGCTAAGAGGAGCAGGAAAAAGTAAAAAATTTCAGAATTGCACCTTGCAATGCGGAGAAATTACTGTTTGTGCATTTACAATATTCAATGAATTTTGCCATTGAAAAACGTCCAGAAATGATTGAAGCTACTGACTGAACTAAAGGAGCTGGCATCTCACTCTCTTTGAATCTTCTTTATCATGCTAAGAGGAGCAGGAAAAAGCAAAAAATTTCAGAATTGCACCTTGCAATGCGGAGAAATTACTGTTTGTGCATTTACAATATTCATTGATTTTTGCCATTGAAAAACATCATGTTATTCATATACCAGAAATGTTTGAAGCTACTGACTGAATGAAAGGAGCTGGTATCTCACTCTCTTTGAATCTTCTTCATAATGCTAAGAGGAGCAGGAAAAAGCAAAAAATTTCAGAATTGCACCTTGCAATGCGGAGAAATTACTGTTTGTGCATTTACAATATTCATTGATTTTTGCCATTGAAAAACGTCCAGAAATGATTGAAGCTACTGACAATGAAAGGAGCTGGCATCTCACTCTCTTTGAATCTTCTTTATCATGCTAAGAGGAGCAGGAAAAAGCAAAAAATTTCAGAATTGCACCTTGCAATGCTGAGAAATTACTGTTTGTGCATTTACAAAATTCATTGATTTTTGCCATTGAAAAACATCATGTTATTCATATACCAGAAATGATTGAAGCTACTGACTGAATGAAAGGAGCTGGCATCTCACTCTCTTTGAATCTTCTTTATCATGCTAAGAGGAGCAGGAAAAAGCAAAAAATTTCAGAATTGCACCTTGCAATGCGGAGAAATTACTGTTTGTGCATTTACAATATTCATTGATTTTTGCCATTGAAAAACGTCCAGAAATGATTGAAGCTACTGACTGAATGAAAGGAGCTGGCATCTCACTCTCTTTGAATCTTCTTTATCATGCTAAGAGGAGCAGGAAAAAGCAAAAAATTTCAGAATTGCATCTTGCAATGCGGAGAAATTACTGTTTGTGCATTTACAATATTCATTGATTTTTGCGATTGAAAAACGTCCAGAAATGATTGAAGCTACTGACTGAATGAAAGGAGCTGGCATCTCACTCTCTTTGAATCTTCTTTATCATGCTAAGAGGAGCAGGAAAAAGCAAAAAATTTCAGAATTGCACCTTGCAATGCGGAGAAATTACAGTTTGTGCATTTACAATATTCATTGATTTTTGCCATTGAAAAACGTCCAGAAATGATTGAAGCTACTGACTGAATGAAAGGAGCTGGCATCTCACTCTCTTTGAATCTTCTTTATCATGCTAAGAGGAGCAGGAAAAAGCAAAAAATTTCAGAATTGCACCTTGCAATGCGGAGAAATTACTGTTTGTGCATTTACAATATTCATTGATTTTTGCCATTGAAAAATGTCCAGAAATGATTGAAGCTACTGACTGAATGAAAGGAGCTGGCATCTCACTCTCTTTGAATCTTCTTTATCATGCTAAGAGGAGCAGGAAAAAGCAAAAAATTTCAGAATTGCACCTTGCAATGCGGAGAAATTACTGTTTGTGCATTTACAATATTCATTGATTTTTGCCATTGAAAAACATGTTATTCATATACCAGAAATGTTTGAAGCTCCTGACTGAATGAAAGGAGCTGGCACCTCACTCTCTTTGAATCTTGTTTATCATGCTAAGAGGAGCAGGAAAAAGCAAAAAATTTCAGAATTGCACCTTGCAATGCGGAGAAATTACTGTTTGTGCATTTACAATATTCATTGATTTTTGCCATTGAAAAACGTCCAGAAATGATTGAAGCTACTGACTGAATGAAAGGAGCTAGAATCTCACTCTCTTTGAATCTTCTTTATCATGCTAAGAGGAGCAGGAAAAAGCAAAAAATTTCAGAATTGCGCCTTGCAATGCGGAGAAATTACTGTTTGTGCATTTACAAAATTCATTGATTTTTGCCATTGAAAAACATCATGTTATTCATATACCAGAAATGATTGAAGCTACTGACTGAAGGAAAGGAGCTGGCATCTCACTCTCTTTGAATCTTCTTTATCATGCTAAGAGGAGCAGGAAAAAGCAAAAAATTTCAGAATTACACCTTGCAATGCGGAGAAGTTACTGTTTGTGCATTTACAATATTCATTGATTTTTGCCATTGAAAAACGTCCGGAAATGATTGAAGCTACTGACTGAATGAAAGGAGCTGGCATCTCACTCTTTTTGAATCTTCTTTATCATGCTAAGAGGAGCAGGAAAAAGCAAAAAATTTCAGAATTGCACCTTGCAATGCGGAGAAATTACTGTTTGTGCATTTACAATATTCATTGATTTTTGCGATTGAAAAACATCATGTTATTCATATACCAGAAATGATTGAAGCTACTGACTGAATGAAAGGAGCTGGCATCTCACTCTCTTTGAATCTTCTTTATCATGCTAAGAGGAGCAGGAAAAAGTAAAAAATTTCAGAATTGCACCTTGCAATGCGGAGAAATTACTGTTTGTGCATTTACAATATTCAATGATTTTTGCAATTGAAAAACGTCCATAAATGATTGAAGCTACTGACTGAATGAAAGGAGCTGGCATCTCACTCTCTTTGAATCTTGTTTATCATGCTAAAAGGAGCAGGAAAAAGCAAAAAATTTCAGAATTGCACCTTGCAATGCGGAGAAATTACTGTTTGTGCATTTACAATATTCATTGATTTTTGCCATTGAAAAACGTCCAGAAATGATTGAAGCTACTGACTGAATGAAAGGAGCTGGCATCTCACTCTCTTTGAATCTTCTTTATCATGCTAAGAGGAGCAGGAAAAAGCAAAAAATTTCAGAATTGCACCTTGCAATGCGGAGAAATTACTGTTTGTGCATTTACAATATTCATTGATTTTTGCAATTGAAAAACGTCCAGAAATGATTGAAGCTACTGACTGAATGAAAGGAGATGGCATCTCACTCTCTTTGAATCTTCTTTATCATGCTAAGAGGAGCAGGAAAAAGTAAAAAATTTCAGAATTGCACCTTGCAATGCGGAGAAATTACTGTTTGTGCATTTACAATATTCAATGATTTTTGCCATTGAAAAACGTCCAGAAATGATTGAAGCTACTGACTGAACGAAAGGAGCTGGCATGTCACTCTCTTTGAATCTTCTTTATCATGCTAAGAGGAGCAGGAAAAAGCAAAAAATTTCAGAATTGCACCTTGCAATGCGGAGAAATTACTGTTTGTGCATTTACAATATTCATTGATTTTTGCCATTGAAAAACATCATGTTATTCATATACCAGAAATGTTTGAAGCTACTGACTGAATGAAAGGAGCTGGTATCTCACTCTCTTTGAATCTTCTTCATAATGCTAAGAGGAGCAGGAAAAAGCAAAAAATTTCAGAATTGCACCTTGCAATGCGGAGAAATTACTGTTTGTGCATTTACAATATTCATTGATTTTTGCCATTGAAAAACGTCCAGAAATGATTGAAGCTACTGACAATGAAAGGAGCTGGCATCTCACTCTCTTTGAATCTTCTTTATCATGCTAAGAGCAGCAGGAAAAAGCAAAAAATTTCAGAATTGCACCTTGCAATGCTGAGAAATTACTGTTTGTGCATTTACAAAATTCATTGATTTTTGCCATTGAAAAACATCATGTTATTCATATACCAGAAATGATTGAAGCTACTGACTGAATAAAAGGAGCTGGCATCTCACTCTCTTTGAATCTTCTTTATCATGCTAAGAGGAGCAGGAAAAAGCAAAAAATTTCAGAATTGCACCTTGCAATGCGGAGAAATTACTGTTTGTGCATTTACAATATTCATTGATTTTTGCCATTGAAAAACATCATGTTATTCATATACCAGAAATGTTTGAAGCTACTGACTGAATGAAAGGAGCTGACATCTCACTCTCTTTGAATCTTCTTTATCATGCTAAGAGGAGCAGGAAAAAGCAAAAAATTTCAGAATTGCACCTTGCAATGCGGAGAAATTACTGTTTGTGCATTTACAATATTCATTGATTTTTGCCATTGAAAAATGTCCAGAAATGATTGAAGCTACTGACTGAATGAAAGGAGCTGGCATCTCACTCTCTTTGAATCTTCTTTATCATGCTAAGAGGAGCAGGAAAAAGCAAAAAATTTCAGAATTGCACCTTGCAATGCGGAGAAATTACTGTTTGTGCATTTACAATATTCATTGATTTTTGCCATTGAAAAATGTCCAGAAATGATTGAAGCTACTGACTGAATGAAAGGAGCTGGCATCTCACTCTCTTTGAATCTTCTTTATCATGCTAAGAGGAGCAGGAAAAAGCAAAAAATTTCAGAATTGCACCTTGCAATGCGGAGAAATTACAGTTTGTGCATTTACAATATTCATTGATTTTTGCCATTGAAAAACGTCCAGAAATGATTAAAGCTACTGGCTGAATGAAAGGAGCTGGCATCTCACTCTCTTTGAATCTTCTTTATCATGCTAAGAGTAGCAGGAAAAAGCAAAAAAATTCAGAATTGCACCTAGCAATGCGGAGAAATTACTGTTTGTGCATTTACAATATTAATTGATTTTTGCCATTGAAAAACGTCCAGAAATGATTGAAGCTACTGACTGAATGAAAGGAGCTGGCATCTCACTCTCTTTGAATCTTCTTTATCATGCTAAGAGGAGCAGGAAAAAGCAAAAAATTTCAGAATTGCACCTTGCAATGCGGAGAAATTACTGTTTGTGCATTTACAATATTCATTGATTTTTGCCATTGAAAAACATGTTATTCATATACCAGAAATGTTTGAAGCTCCTGACTGAATGAAAGGAGCTGGCACCTCACTCTCTTTGAATCTTCTTTATCATGCTAAGAGGAGCAGGAAAAAGCAAAAAATTTCAGAATTGCACCTTGCAATGCGGAGAAATTACTGTTTGTGCATTTACAATATTCATTGATTTTTGCCATTGAAAAACGTCCAGAAATGATTGAAGCTACTGACTGAATGAGGGGAGCTGGCATCTCACTCTCTTTGAATCTTCTTTATCATGCTAAGAGGAGCAGGAAAAAGCAAAAAATTTCAGAATTGCACCTTGCAATGCGGAGAAATTACTGTTTGTGCATTTACAATATTCATTGATTTTTGCCATTGAAAAATGTCCAGAAATGATTGAAGCTACTGACTGAATGAAAGGAGCTGGCATCTCACTCTCTTTGAATCTTCTTTATCATGCTAAGAGGAGCAGGAAAAAGTAAAAAATTTCAGAATTGCGCCTTGCAATGCGGAGAAATTACTGTTTGTGCATTTACAAAATTCATTGATTTTTGCCATTGAAAAACATGATGTTATTCATATACCAGAAATGATTTAAGCTACTGACTGAAGGAAAGGAGCTGGCATCTCACTCTCTTTGAATCTTCTTTATCATGCTAAGAGGAGCAGGAAAAAGCAAAAAATTTCAGAATTGCACCTTGCAATGCGGAGAAATTACTGTTTGTGCATTTACAATATTCATTGATTTTTGCCATTGAAAAATGTCCAGAAATGATTGAAGCTACTGACTGAATGAAAGGAGCTGGCATCTCACTCTCTTTGAATCTTCTTTATCATGCTAAGAGGAGCAGGAAAAAGCAAAAAATTTCAGAATTGCACCTTGCAATGCGGAGAAATTACTGTTTGTGCATTTACAATATTCATTGATTTTTGCCATTGAAAAACGTCCAGAAATGATTGAAGCTACTGACTGAATGAAAGGAGCTGGCATCTCACTCTCTTTGAATCTTCTTTATCATGCTAAGAGGAGCAGGAAAAAGCAAAAAATTTCAGAATTGCACCTTGCAATGCGGAGAAATTACAGTTTGTGCATTTACAATATTCATTGATTTTTGCCATTGAAAAACGTCCAGAAATGATTGAAGCTACTGACTGAATGAAAGGAGCTGGCATCTCACTCTCTTTGAATCTTCTTTATCATGCTAAGAGGAGCAGGAAAAAGCAAAAAATTTCAGAATTGCACCTTGCAATGCGGAGAAATTACTGTTTGTGCATTTACAATATTCATTGATTTTTGCCATTGAAAAACGTCCAGAAATGATTGAAGCTACTGACTGAATGAAAGGAGCTGGCATCTCACTCTCTTTGAATCTTCTTTATCATGCTAAGAGGAGCAGGAAAAAGCAAAAAATTTCAGAATTGCACCTTGCAATGCGGAGAAATTACTGTTTGTGCATTTACAATATTCATTGATTTTTGCCATTGAAAAACATCATGTTATTCATATACCAGAAATGTTTGAAGCAGTAATATCTCCACATTGCAAGGTGCAATTCTGAAATTTTTTGCTTTTTCCTGCTAATCCTAGCATGATAAAGAAGATTCAAAGAGAGTGAGATGCCAGCTCCTTTCATTCAGTCAGTAGCTTCAAACATTTCTGGTATATGAAAAACATGTTTTTCAATGGCAAAAATCAATGAATATTGTAAATGCACAAACAGTAATATCTCCACATTGCACGGTGCAATTCTGAAATTTTTAGCTTTTTCCTGTTAATCCTAGCATGATAAAGAAGATTCAAAGAGAGTGAGATGCCAGCTCCTTTCATTCAGTCAGTAGCTTCAAACATTTCTGGTATATGAAAAACATGTTTTTCAATGGCAAAAATCAATGAATATTGTAAATGCACAAACAGTAATATCTCCACATTGCAAGGTGCAATTCTGAAATTTTTTGCTTTTTCCTGTTAATCCTAGCATGATAAAGAAGATTCAAAGAGAGTGAGATGCCAGCTCCTTTCATTCAGTCAGTAGCTTCAAACATTTCTGGTATATGAAAAACATGTTTTTCAATGGCAAAAATCAATGAATATTGTAAATGCACAAACAGTAATATCTCCACATTGCAAGGTGCAATTCTGAAATTTTTTGCTTTTTCCTGCTAATCCTAGCATGATAAAGAAGATTCAAAGAGAGTGAGATGCCAGCTCCTTTCATTCAGTCAGTAGCTTCAAACATTTCTGGTATATGAAAAACATGTTTTTCAATGGCAAAAATCAATGAATATTGTAAATGCACAAACAGTAATTTCTCCACATTGCACGGTGCAATTCTGAAATTTTTAGCTTTTTCCTGTTAATCCTAGCATGATAAAGAAGATTCAAAGAGAGTGAGATGCCAGCTCCTTTCATTCAGTCAGTAGCTTCAAACATTTCTGGTATATGAAAAACATGTTTTTCAATGGCAAAAATCAATGAATATTGTAAATGCACAAACAGTAATATCTCCACATTGCAAGGTGCAATTCTGAAATTTTTTGCTTTTTCCTGCTAATCCTAGCATGATAAAGAAGATTCAAATAGAGTGAGATGCCAGCTCCTTTCATTCAGTCAGTAGCTTCAAACATTTCTGGTATATGAAAAACATGTTTTTCAATGGCAAAAATCAATGAATATTGTAAATGCACAAACAGTAATATCTCCACATTGCACGGTGCAATTATGAAATTTTTAGCTTTTTCCTGTTAATCCTAGCATGATAAAGAAGATTCAAAGAGAGTGAGATGCCAGCTCCTTTCATTCAGTCAGTAGCTTCAAACATTTCTGGTATATGAAAAACATGTTTTTCAATGGCAAAAATCAATGAATATTGTAAATGCACAAACAGTAATATCTCCACATTGCAAGGTGCAATTCTGAAATTTTTTGCTTTTTCCTGCTAATCCTAGCATGATAAAGAAGATTCAAAGAGAGTGAGATGCCAGCTCCTTTCATTCAGTCAGTAGCTTCA
Source organism: Phyllobates terribilis (assembly GCF_046119375.1). NCBI lineage: Eukaryota > Metazoa > Chordata > Amphibia > Anura > Dendrobatidae > Phyllobates > Phyllobates terribilis. The sequence goes on from NW_027365496.1 coordinate 105,662, forward strand.
AACATTTCTGGACGTTTTTCAATGGCAAAAATCAATGAATATTGTAAATGCACAAACAGTAATATCTCCACATTGCAAGGTGCAATTCTGAAATTTTTTGCTTTTTCCTGCTAATCCTAGCATGATAAAGAAGATTCAAAGAGAGTGAGATGCCAGCTCCTTTCATTCAGTCAGTAGCTTCAAACATTTCTGGTATATGAAAAACATGTTTTTCAATGGCAAAAATCAATGAATATTGTAAATGCACAAACAGTAATATCTCCACATTGCAAGGTGCAATTCTGAAATTTTTTGCTTTTTCCTGCTAATCCTAGCATGATAAAGAAGATTCAAAGAGAGTGAGATGCCAGCTCCTTTCATTCAGTCAGTAGCTTCAAACATTTCTGGTATATGAAAAACATGTTTTTCAATGGCAAAAATCAATGAATATTGTAAATGCACAAACAGTAATATCTCCACATTGCAAGGTGCAATTCTGAAATTTTTTGCTTTTTCCTGTTAATCCTAGCATGATAAAGAAGATTCAAAGAGAGTGAGATGCCAGCTCCTTTCATTCAGTCAGTAGCTTCAAACATTTCTGGTATATGAAAAACATGTTTTTCAATGGCAAAAATCAATGAATATTGTAAATGCACAAACAGTAATATCTCCACATTGCAAGGTGCAATTCTGAAATTTTTTGCTTTTTCCTGCTAATCCTAGCATGATAAAGAATATTCAAAGAGAGTGAGATGCCAGCTCCTTTCATTCAGTCAGTAGCTTCAAACATTTCTGGTATATGAAAAACATGTTTTTCAATGGCAAAAATCAATGAATATTGTAAATGCACAAACAGTAATATCTCCACATTGCAAGGTGCAATTCTGAAATTTTTTGCTTTTTCCTGCTAATCCTAGCATGATAAAGAAGATTCAAAGAGAGTGAGATGCCAGCTCCTTTCATTCAGTCAGTAGCTTCAAACATTTCTGGTATATGAAAAACATGTTTTTCAATGGCAAAAATCAATGAATATTGTAAATGCACAAACAGTAATATCTCCACATTGCACGGTGCAATTCTGAAAATTTTAGCTTTTTCCTGTTAATCCTAGCATGATAAAGAAGATTCAAAGAGAGTGAGATGCCAGCTCCTTTCATTCAGTCAGTAGCTTCAAACATTTCTGGTATATGAAAAACATGTTTTTCAATGGCAAAAATCAATGAATATTGTAAATGCACAAACAGTAATATCTCCACATTGCAAGGTGCAATTCTGAAATTTTTTGCTTTTTCCTGCTAATCCTAGCATGATAAAGAAGATTCAAAGAGAGTGAGATGCCAGCTCCTTTCATTCAGTCAGTAGCTTCAAACATTTCTGGTATATGAAAAACATGTTTTTCAATGGCAAAAATCAATGAATATTGTAAATGCACAAACAGTAATATCTCCACATTGCACGGTGCAATTCTGAAATTTTTAGCTTTTTCCTGTTAATCCTAGCATGATAAAGAAGATTCAAAGAGAGTGAGATGCCAGCTCCTTTCATTCAGTCAGTAGCTTCAAACATTTCTGGTATATGAAAAACATGTTTTTCAATGGCAAAAATCAATGAATATTGTAAATGCACAAACAGTAATATCTCCACATTGCAAGGTGCAATTCTGAAATTTTTTGCTTTTTCCTGTTAATCCTAGCATGATAAAGAAGATTCAAAGAGAGTGAGATGCCAGCTCCTTTCATTCAGTCAGTAGCTTCAAACATTTCTGGTATATGAAAAACATGTTTTTCAATGGCAAAAATCAATGAATATTGTAAATGCACAAACAGTAATATCTCCACATTGCAAGGTGCAATTCTGAAATTTTTTGCTTTTTCCTGCTAATCCTAGCATGATAAAGAAGATTCAAAGAGAGTGAGATGCCAGCTCCTTTCATTCAGTCAGTAGCTTCAAACATTTCTGGACGTTTTTCAATGGCAAAAATCAATGAATATTGTAAATGCACAAACAGTAATATCTCCACATTGCAAGGTGCAATTCTGAAATTTTTTGCTTTTTCCTGCTAATCCTAGCATGATAAAGAAGATTCAAAGAGAGTGAGATGCCAGCTCCTTTCATTCAGTCAGTAGCTTCAAACATTTCTGGTATATGAAAAACATGTTTTTCAATGGCAAAAATCAATGAATATTGTAAATGCACAAACAGTAATATCTCCACATTGCACGGTGCAATTCTGAAATTTTTAGATTTTTCCTGTTAATCCTAGCATGATAAAGAAGATTCAAAGAGAGTGAGATGCCAGCTCCTTTCATTCAGTCAGTAGCTTCAAACATTTCTGGTATATGAAAAACATGTTTTTCAATGGCAAAAATCAATGAATATTGTAAATGCACAAACAGTAATATCTCCACATTGCAAGGTGCAATTCTGAAATTTTTTGCTTTTTCCTGTTAATCCTAGCATGATAAAGAAGATTCAAAGAGAGTGAGATGCCAGCTCCTTTCATTCAGTCAGTAGCTTCAAACATTTCTGGTATATGAAAAACATGTTTTTCAATGGCAAAAATCAATGAATATTGTAAATGCACAAACAGTAATATCTCCACATTGCAAGGTGCAATTCTGAAATTTTTTGCTTTTTCCTGCTAATCCTAGCATGATAAAGAAGATTCAAAGAGAGTGAGATGCCAGCTCCTTTCATTCAGTCAGTAGCTTCAAACATTTCTGGACGTTTTTCAATGGCAAAAATCAATGAATATTGTAAATGCACAAACAGTAATATCTCCACATTGCAAGGTGCAATTCTGAAATTTTTTGCTTTTTCCTGCTAATCCTAGCATGATAAAGAAGATTCAAAGAGAGTGAGATGCCAGCTCCTTTCATTCAGTCAGTAGCTTCAAACATTTCTGGTATATGAAAAACATGTTTTTCAATGGCAAAAATCAATGAATATTGTAAATGCACAAACAGTAATATCTCCACATTGCAAGGTGCAATTCTGAAATTTTTTGCTTTTTCCTGCTAATCCTAGCATGATAAAGAAGATTCAAAGAGAGTGAGATGCCAGCTCCTTTCATTCAGTCAGTAGCTTCAAACATTTCTGGTATATGAAAAACATGTTTTTCAATGGCAAAAATCAATGAATATTGTAAATGCACAAACAGTAATATCTCCACATTGCACGGTGCAATTCTGAAATTTTTAGCTTTTTCCTGTTAATCCTAGCATGATAAAGAAGATTCAAAGAGAGTGAGATGCCAGCTCCTTTCATTCAGTCAGTAGCTTCAAACATTTCTGGTATATGAAAAACATGTTTTTCAATGGCAAAAATCAATGAATATTGTAAATGCACAAACAGTAATATCTCCACATTGCAAGGTGCAATTCTGAAATTTTTTGCTTTTTCCTGTTAATCCTAGCATGATAAAGATTCAAAGAGAGTGAGATGCCAGCTCCTTTCATTCAGTCAGTAGCTTCAAACATTTCTGGTATATGAAAAACATGTTTTTCAATGGCAAAAATCAATGAATATTGTAAATGCACAAACAGTAATATCTCCACATTGCAAGGTGCAATTCTGAAATTTTTTGCTTTTTCCTGCTAATCCTAGCATGATAAAGAAGATTCAAAGAGAGTGAGATGCCAGCTCCTTTCATTCAGTCAGTAGCTTCAAACATTTCTGGTATATGAAAAACATGTTTTTCAATGGCAAAAATCAATGAATATTGTAAATGCACAAACAGTAATATCTCCACATTGCACGGTGCAATTCTGAAATTTTTAAGAGAGTGAGATGCCAGCTCCTTTCATTCAGTCAGTAGCTTCAAACATTTCTGGTATATGAAAAACATGTTTTTCAATGGCAAAAATCAATGAATATTGTAAATGCACAAACAGTAATATCTCCACATTGCAAGGTGCAATTCTGAAATTTTTTGCTTTATCCTGCTAATCCTAGCATGATAAAGAAGATTCAAAGAGAGTGAGATGCCAGCTCCTTTCATTCAGTCAGTAGCTTCAAACATTTCTGGTATATGAAAAACATGTTTTTCAATGGCAAAAATCAATGAATATTGTAAATGCACAAACAGTAATATCTCCACATTGCACGGTGCAATTCTGAAATTTTTAGCTTTTTCCTGTTAATCCTAGCATGATAAAGAAGATTCAAAGAGAGTGAGATGCCAGCTCCTTTCATTCAGTCAGTAGCTTC